>NC_056737.1:1071012393-1071189893 GCF_019279795.1 Protopterus annectens
TACATTCCCATTAAATGCACTTATATTTCACACTTCCAAGGAGCACACTTGCCTCTTTCAGCTTACAACTGGAACCCCATCTATCAAGAAGAGCTATAGATGTGAGCTGGTAGGTTCTACAGAAGAGTGCAGGAGAACTGTTTGTGTCAAAGTAGCAAATGAGAATTTTGTGATTCATTTTTTTGTTGTTTTCCGTTTAAGGGAGACCTCTAAAGTAACAGGAACAATGGAAAAGACAACACACCCCAGGAGAGTGTCAATCATCCTGGCTTAGGAAGCATACACATCAGAGCTTTGTGTTGATAAAGGGAGTAAAAAGGTCTCAAGGGAAGATGCTTTAGATAAGAAAACGTACTACAACTGGAAGTCCGGCTTCCATTTGCAACAATGTGAGCTGCCTGTTTAGGAAATACTTTACTAATGCAACAAAATGACAGCACTTAGGCACAGGCACTGGGTTACTGACATCCATAAAAGTGAAAGAGCTTTCTGCTTAGTAGATATATTCTCATGTCAACCTTTTGTGGAACGTGTAAAATAATTCTCCAGATGAGTCTTTTCTTGACTCTGTTTCACATTCACAAAGCCTATACATGAAGGCATAAGAATTTTTCTCCTCTGTTAACATACCATGAAGTGGCTGAATTGTGCATTACAATCCTTACATGACCTAGTTTGGCTTCCCCTTCTAACTAACCAAACATTGAATTGGTTGATTGCAAATGATTAACAAAAGAACTTCCTTAAACATCACTGTTGCAACAACCAGCAGCATCTTGGAGAACAAAGGGATGACATCAATGCAGTGGCTAGCATCTGCATGATTCACACATCTAATGGTATGATGAAAACCAAGGACAATGGCTTTCCATTTTTTTCCTGGAAAAATACCGTAAAATACAGAAATCTGCATTGTCGGTGTACTGGATAAAATGTCATTTTGGTATTTTAGGCTACAGGAATAATTCACCATAATTTGCATTTTTCTTCTGTTTAGTAACCGTAAAACTACCATTTTGCATTCTTTGTTGCCCTACACTTAGACTGTGTTAATTTTACCTATACAGGGCATCGAACTTAAAAAGGAATCGCTGTTATTACCAGAAATTACACCAAATAGTCCCCTGTGCTGCCTGGAACTTCAGCTTATTAAAATATAATTTCACTTTTTTTTAATAACCATAAATCAACGCCCCTAGTGAGAACCTCACCCAACTGTCCTTGAGTTCTGTCTTGCATGCATGACACTTTATTTCTTATACTTGGGTAAACAGCAAGCAGTTCAAGCAAATTAAGCACAAAGAGAAGTGGTTACTAATGGAATAAGCCACGTAACAAAGAGGCAGCAAACCTGTCCTGGTTACTAATGAAATAAGCCATGTAACAAAGAGGCAGCAAACCTGTCCTGGTTACTAATGGAATAAGCCACGTAACAAAGAGGCAGCAAACCTGTCCTGGTTACTAATGGAATAAGCCACGTAACAAAGAGGCAGCAAACCTGTCCTTTGACTAGCTCCAGTTTGTAATGTACTACTGATGGCTGAATGTGCTATTGCTTCACATGCATTCTGACAAGCACAGTGAAAATAATCACGTCTGTAGAGGCTAGGGCTGTACGGGTGTCTCCTCATTCCATTCAGAACCTTGGAGTATCTGTCAGACAAGAGGCAATGCATTTCACTAACCATGTGAACAACATATGCTTTCCTGCATTATTTCTCTGAAATAAATGAAACAACCAAATTGTCAATTTAGCTGATATATTTGGCCATATAATACCCCAATTATCCATACGCCTTGATAATTTGCAGAATTCTTTCATTATCTTCTTTTCGGGACAGAACAAGGACACCGGTTGGTTCAAAGACAGCAGAAATGACATTTGTCATAAAAGGACTTGTTTTAAAGAAACCCTACTTTTGTGGAAATGTATGAATGGTTCTCTACATGATTATTCGTTTAATTCAGAGATTTGACTTGCTGAAGTCACAGCTGATAAAACAAGGTTACTCAAAAGGGGAATCTTAAATGCACAGATGTTGCAGGTTCAAGGATAAGGAAGAAAAGTCAGCTTCCCACCTGTAAGTTTCAAAATCTCATGCAGAGAAAAGATTTCTCCAAGAGAATATGCAAGATAAAATAATTCTAAAAGCTGCCCAGCTGCAACGTGGAATAATTACATGAGGGAAAGCAAACAAACAGAAATGGATGACAAAAGGACTCCGACATGAGTAACACCATAGCAATGGAAGCAGAATCCATGCCCCCTCCACGGAATAAAAGTTGACATCCACTCCACCTCTGATAAAAATATTTCTATGACAATGAAAAATAGTGTAGCATTATAAGTATGACCAAAACCAAGCAGAAATACAGCACTGAGGGTCCAAAATGGTTAAAACCACTCATTACAGTCTTAAAGCTAAAGGATGATTTCTAAAATAAATCAACATATGCAATGGTATACACAATATGGTAAAACCACATATACACATGAAAGGATTCATACAAAACATTATTTATAATTTATTAGTCCTCATGTTTAAAACTGGTGCTATGGATACATGCTCATTCAACTCTGGTATGAAGGTGGCACCTAACCTAAACTGCCACGCAAGTTCTCTGTTACGAAGACATATTTTCCAGTCTCCCCCTCTGCGGTTAATATTAATTTTTTTCTAATATTTCAAAAGAGAATGTTTTAAAATCACTACAACTGATTGAGTGTTTATACAAGGCACTATGTTTTCTTTATGGTTGACAATATCATAAAGATGTTCATAAACACGCGTCTTAAACTCAAGTTCTGTTTTGCCAATGCAGAATTCTTAGCAACCATTACACTTTGTCAAGTAAACAACTCTTGGCATAGAACAGTTACCTTTCTGAGATACATTTTTAATGCAATTATTTGATTCATTTTTAATTAGCCAATAGAATGCTTTTGAGAAAAAGTATTTAATGATGGCTATTCAATTGTTTTTTATTCTGAAGTCTCTTATGTGGGACAAAAGTGCTCAATCTCTTAATAAATCTTTGGTTTTAACCATTTTGGATCCTCAGTAGCATTATTTCTGCATGGTTTAAAATATTTCTTTATCTCATCTTAGCTCCTTTAAAAAATAACACTCATAAAAAAATTACTGTTTAGGTATTACATGAAAATCTTACAAGCTGTATATTATTTGAGAAATTTCAGAGGGTGATGGAAAACTCTGCACCAGTGTAAAAAAATCAATAAAATATGCATGCTTTGCTGAAGACACAATTCTGTCCCATTTCCTGAAATTAAAATAAAGGCTGTGCCAACCAAATAAAAGCTATTATACACTGTTTTTATGCATTAATCCTTATGATCAAAAGAAGCTGAAAGGAATGCATAAAACACAATGTGACTCCAATCTACAATCAAACCATGTGAGGACAAAAGCTTTGTAATTAAAGAATCTACGGAAAAGGTCCAGAATTCCAGAGACACTGTAATAAGAAACAACCAATAAACTAAGAGTAATTGTGTCAGATGGTATTGTAAATATAATTAAGATGATACAGCGCCAGAGGATTAATAGATAACTTAAAGAATTTAAATTTAGTCAAAGTAACAATCTGAGGTGGGAGAATTAACAGAAGCATAACCAAAGACATAAAATAGAAAGGCATTCAATGGAAAAAAGTGCTTTTTTTAGAAGAGTCATAATTATTTTGTTCAGAAGAGTTTTAACCTTTAGAAAGATTAATCAGGGTAGATCCCACTGTGACAGCTCCTGTATGTGGATAAACAGTCAAGGGAATCTGGAACTTCAAAAATTAAGAACCCAGACTAAGAAGAAGAAAAGACGTATGCCTCATAAAATTGCCCAAATATTCTGCATACGTGAATTAAACTCTTGTCTTACTAGTGCAGTTTACTCAAAGCATTATTCATACAATTTCGTGAAGACCTGGCCTGTGATTCGCAGCTGATCAAGGCTGATGATGTAAATTGTCGAATTAGCAAATTCAATAAATCCCTTTCAATGTGATGTAGGGACTTCAAAAATAATTATGTTTAACAGGGAATGGAAGTGGGGATTCCCCTTGTTTGAGAGAGAGGTTGTAGGGAAAAAATAAGTAAAATTCTTTGTTCTGTAGGTATGCAATGTTGTTTATTAGAATACCAAACCAAAACAAAAAAACGATTGAGCACTGAAGGAAGGAGCCAGACGATATAATAAGCAAACTTTAATGTAGATAATCACATAAATGCCTTAAAAGGATCACCGCATTTTCATCTTCACCAATACAGACTAAATTCAGTCCTTAAATCCCAAAAAGGCCCTTGCCAACCCCCAATGAAATTCAAGTTATAATCAATCATTAAATATTTAATTATGTAATTATATAGACTAAAATTAAATGGGCTCATAAAAAATTTCAAATAACATTGCAGTAAAAAAATTTCAATTTTATATTGGGAAGACCAAGCGTAAAGAGAAGAATATATGAACACCATTATGACATTCGGAATGGTAATGAGAAAAAATGCAGTTTTCAAACACACCTTGAAGTGCAGGGGAGTGAAGTTCTTATTTTTTGTCGTAGAAGTGAAAGTCCACAACTAAACAATCAAAAACCAACCTCAACTTCAGACTGAAAAAGAGAACACACCTAAACTGCTACTGCTGTGTTGCCCATCTTCGCCTTCATTCTTAAAAGCTTGGGTTCGGATCCGATCGTCGGATCCATATCAGCCTTTATTTTCAAGCTCAAGGTCCTCTGCCAGCTCGTGGCTCACTCCCTATCCCAGCATGCACCGGAACTATTCCAAATCCTGTTTGCCCTAAACTTATACAGGTATGCCTAACTCTAAGGAAGGATTAAGAGGCTGAAGAAGAAGGGCAGAGGTCAAGGGATCTAATTTGGTTAGATCCGGTCTTTTAAGAGTGAGAGAAAGGGAAGGGGGAAGGAGGGTAAGAATGAAGGTGAAGATGGACAACACACATGGAACGTTATGGTGAGTACATAACTTCTTTATTTGATGTTGTCCTGTCTCGCCTTCATTCTTACTAGGTTGGAACAGTGTCCCTAGCACCTTGATTCTTGGGTGGCTCACTGGAGAATATTCCTCAGAACCATGGATCCAAAGGAGGCTCTATTCCTGGAGACCAAATCATCTTTGTAATGAGTGATAAAGGTATGGGGATTAGCCCATGTTGCTGCAGCACAAATAGTGTCAAGTGGCAGTTTAGCCAGAAAGGCCCAAGACGTAGCAATAGTTCTCAAAGAATGGACCTTAACTTTTTTCAGAAGTTCTTTATTTTGAAACTTGTAAATAAAAGTTACAAATCTGAAAGCCACTTAGAAAGTGTAACTTTAGAGACCGAGGATCCCTTCTTTGAATCTGAAAAAGAAACAAATAACTGATCAGATTTTCGTAATTCAGCAGTTCTATGTAGGTAAAAATGTAACTGTCTATGTACATCCAGTTGATGTAACATGTCCTCCGCTTTGTTTTCATAATTTGGGAAGAAAACTGATAACTCAATACTTTGATTCAAATCTGTCTTTGAAACCACCTTAGGTAAAAAGGAGGGGTTTGTTCGCAAAGACACCCTCTCTCTATGGAAAAACAAATAAGGGGGCTTTATGGACAATGCTTGCAACTCTGACACCCTTCTGGCAGAGGTGATTGCTACCAAGAAAAAGGTTTTCCAAGTCAAAAACTTTAATTCATAAGATGATGCTGGTTCGAAGGGAGGAAAAACTATACAAGATGGAATGAAATTTAGGTCCCATGGTGATGGAGGGTCTCAGATAGGTGATCTTAATAACACAGTACCTTTGAGAAAGGCTTTGCATAGCTTATGAGATGATATATTAGAACCAGAGTCTTCCAAATGAAAGTTCGAGATCACTGCTAGCTGAACCCTAAAATACTAGCTGCAGCTGCGTCCTCATTGAAAAGTTTTGCTAGGATGTCCAGAATTAAACTAATAGGAGCAGAAAAGGGACTGATATGGTTATAGGTAGCTGATAAACAGAAACTTTTCCATTTGCTTTTATAAATCTTTCTCGTTGAAGCTTTATGAGAAGAAATTGGAATGTGTTTAACTCGAGAAGAGAAGGTTGGAAACCTGGCTATCGTTGGAATTGGAGCAGCTATGCTGTCAGTTTGAGGGTCTAAAGGGATGGGTGGAGCATTCCTGACACACGAGTCAGAAGGTCCAGGACCAGGTCCAGAATCCATGTCTCCTGCCAAAGATGAGACCACAGGAAGGGGAACCAGATTTAGCGAGGCCAGTATGGGGCGATGAGTATCAAGTCCCTTCCCAAACAACTGGCTTTCTGATGGACTTTGAGAATTAGAGGAAAAGGGGGGAAGGTGTAGAGGAGGCCCGGGGGCCACTCGTGTACAAGTGCATCCCTTGGTGACTCCCCCGAAGGGGGGATGAGGGCAAAGTAGCTACTGCATTTGGCATTCATCGATGTCGCAAAGAGGTCACAGCAAGGCTGGCCGCATTTTCAAAAAAATTTTTCCGCCACTTCCTGTTTCAGGAACCACTCGTGACACATGAGAATCGGTCTGCTGGGTCTGTCCACTATCACGGTGGATTTCCATGGGATGTGCATTGCTATCAGAAAATGTTGGGAGGAGGTTGCCCATTGCCATACTCTGAGGGCCTCTCTATAAATGGGGTAAGATCTGGTTCCTCCTTGTTTGTTTACATACCATATGCCTGACATGTTGTCTGTCTGGATTGCAGTGGTTCCCAGGGGGGAAAGTCCTCAAACGCTTCCAGTGCTGAAAACAACACTCTCATCTCTAGGACACTGATGTGCAAGTGAGCCTCGTGATTCCACCAGGTGCCTTGGACAGTCTTTCCGAGATACTGCCCCCCCTCCATCTGAGAGGCATCTGTGATCACCGTGGCCACTGGCTGGGGGTGAACAAACAGTCGACCTTGAGTCACTTGAGTGGAGTGTAGCCACCATCGAAGATCCTTCTTGCAAGTTTCTGTTATGACTATTTTGTGAGACATCGGCAGTTCTTGCATCGACCACTGAGTGGATAGCAACCAGTGAAGAATCCTCATATGCAGACGTGCCAGAGGGACCAAAATTATTGCTGCTGCCATGATCCCAAGAGTTTTGAGGACTATCTTCACTGGGGCTCTCTTTCTTCTTAACAGCTATCTCACCTGGTACCTTAGAGATTGGAGCCTTTCTGGCGGAAGTCTCACCATCATTTGTGTTGAGACTAATTCTGCCCCTATGAAAAGCACATGCTGAGAAGGCACTGAGGCAGATTTTTCATAGTTATGGTAATCCCAAGGCAGGAGCAGAGTTGCAAGGTTGTATTTCTGGCCTTGATTAGCAGATGCCTAGTAGTGGTGGTTAAAAGTCAAGTCATCCAAGTATGGAAACATCTGAAATCCTAGACATCTCAAGTGGGACGTTACTACTGTCATACATTTGGTGAACACTCTGCAGGCTGTAGTGAGGCCAAAGGGCAGAGCTCAGAACTGGTAGTGACTGGCTTCCAGCCGAAAGCGCAAGTGTCTCCTGGATCACCTGTCCATTTTTATGTGGCAGTACGCATCCTGGAGATCTACAGAGCACATCCAATCGTCTTTTCCCCAGAATGGGAGTATCAACTGCAGTGTCACCATCCAGAATTTCCTTTTTTTTACTGATTTGTTTAGAATGCTGAGATCCAGAATTGGTCTCCAGTCCCCTGTTTTCTTTGGAACTAAAAAGAATCTTTAGTAAGTTCTGGATCCTAATTGGTCTGCGGGGACTTCTTGGATGACTCTTTTGTCTAGCAACTTTTGAATTTCTAGAGTTGCCTGTTCCTTATGACTGGGTGGAATGTCCGGAACTTTTTTCATCTTTGGGATGAGAAGGGGAAAATGGAATGATGCAACCTCTGGATATGATGCTTTGTACCCATTTGTTTTTTGTTAGTTTTCACCAGGCTTCTGGGTACAAAGATAAGCGACCCCCGACTGCCTCCAGAGCTGGACAGTCAGGCCTCCTTTCAGGAGCATTAAAAGGACCTACCAAAGAAGGATTCTCGGTCGCCCTGATTTTGCAGACCACCCTCTGCCAGGAGGTCGACATCTTCCATTATTACCTTCCACCTCTGCCCCTGGAGGAAGTTTCACCACGTGTCCTGAAATATCTCTGTGATTTTTGGAACCACATCTTACCACTACCTCTCTGACCTTTGGGGATAAGGTCTAGTAGGCATGGAAAAATGAACTCCTATGGCAGAGTCTTTCCTTCCTGTTCACATCTGGTGAGTGTATCCTTTACTTTAGGCCCGAACAAGGATGAGCTGTAAAATGGAGCATTTATGAAGGAAGAATTAAAGTGTTCTGCTAAGTCACATAAGCGCATCCAAGAATGTCTACTTAGGGAAATTCCTGATCCAGCTGCTCTACTCTCTCCATCAGCTGCACAGGATATGAGCCTCATTGTTGCGTTAACAACTGTGTTTAAGGTAGCGAGCTGAGAAGATACTTTGTCTGCAGCCCCTTCAGCTACTGAACCTTGGAGGGTATCTCCTAGCTCTTTCAGGAGATCCCTCTGTAGTCTCTTAATATGCAAAAATAGTTCAATCTGGGAGAAAATGCCGCTAAGGAAAAGATGCACTTTCCATACCTGTCCATAGTCCTGGATTCCTTGTTCGGGGGTGGACAGAAGAAGTCTCCAAGAGTTCCTTCTTAGTGGCCACCTCCAAGACAATGGCATTGACTGTGACTCCTCTTGTTAAAAAGGATTTGTTGGAGGGGGATGTAATAAATTTGTTTTGCCTCCTAGGAATAGGCTCCACAGAATCAGGGGACTCTCATGCCTTTCGAGAAACCAGCTCAAGGAGCTCATCAAAAGGTGGGGACACCCAAGAAGTGGAAGAGTGAGACCCAAAGGCCTTCAGGTATACGGACTCCTCCACAAAAGGGTTAGAGGAGTTCTAGCCACCTCTTCTTTAGCATTTCCAGGATATCTCCAAAGGAGATATCAAGAGATGACCATGAGGACCCTTCTGCCTCATTGAGGTCCTTAACAGAAGCAATGGACTCCTCTGGGGAGTCTAAGTGCTTCCTCTTGCACAGTCTCTTCCAAGGGACTACCTCAGAATGGTACTCTGGGGAGGCTTCGGACGAGTGTGGGGGGGGTGCCCTGTGGGGTATCCTGAAGCCTAGGGTCTCTGCATACCTGTGGATGCATGAGTAAAGAGGCAGGCACCGATGCTCTGGAAGGAAGAATATCCAGAGAGGACTGTGGACCTGTCTGTGGAGACTGCACCCTCCTCATTACCTCAAAAGCCCCCCCATCCCTGATCCAAGGATATCCCTGGATCTGAAGAAGCTAAAGGACCCCCCCCCAGAACCAAAGATGATGGACCCGAGGCTGAGGTAGCAGCCAAACTCACCCAAGCCGATGCCCCAAGAGGCAAAGTCGAATCTGACAGCTGTCCAATCTGACTCGCTCCCTCCCCCGGACCAGACCGGAGAGTGTCGGCTTCTAGACTCCTCCAGCTCCGATGGAGCAGAGGACGTTCAAGCCATGTTCGGATCCAAAGAACCCGTGGTGGATTCCACTAATACCAACTCTGGGCCTTCCAACTCCGAAGTCTGAGGTTGGATCGGAGGAAGACTTGGAGCAGAGGAGGTGGATGTCATAGGATCTGAAGCCCTGGAGGTCAGATCTACATCATCATCGGAAAGTCTCCTAGAAGACCGGGTTGAGGGAGTGGTAGATTTAGTCTTCTGTAGTATGAGCGGTCTAAAAATAGGGGAGACCGGCTCCTAAGCTCAAACTCGACTGGAACGGAGAAAGAAGGTGTCGGAGCCGATGGAGCTTTGTCTGATCCAGACGCCTTCAGAAATGAGGAGGACAGTCTAGGTATTTTGTATGCTGGATCCAATGATGTAAAGAGGAAGGTTGTTATCCAGATTTGTCTGATTTGTCAGATTTGGCAGAAGGAGACTTATAAGATCTAGATGAACTCGGACCTTCTTCCAGTGCCTCTGAGAAGGGGGTTTTAAGAAGACCTTTTAGGATCAACTTATTTTTCCTCTCCATGAGGGCTCTATGATTAAACAAATGGCAAATGGACCACAACTCCTGGAGATGGACGGCCCCAAGACAATGACCACAAAGGGTATGTTTATCACTAAGGGGCATCTTTTTGCTACACTTGTCACAGTTTTTAAAACCCATTGGCTTAGATTCCTTTCTGGACATTTTTATGGTAAAAGAATAACAGCAAAACCACAACAAAAGTTTTGTAGGCTGGACCCTCTAACTTAAACAGGTCAAGCTACTGAGGACAAGAACACACAAGAAAAAGCAATGACTAAGCCCTCTAACTTAAATGGGCCATGTTACTATTCTCTAAGTTAAACGGACTGCAACACTACAACAGCAACTGCACTAGTAACAAACTGGGAAGGGAAATAGCAAGAAACACTAGGGTTAAAGCCTTCTAACTAAAACGGACTGTTTAACAGTTCTTTAATTTAAATGACCTGTTCAACTAAAAAGGGCAACTACAGAATAACACAAGCTGGGAAGGGAAAATACAAGGCCAAAGTCAGAAACAGCTCAAATACGAAACCTATCACGTCACGTGTAGACACACACGGCTATAAAAGCTAAAATATCCAATTATCCAAAAATTCTAATAATTATAGACCAAAAGAGGTAATCAAAAGGACTGTACTTCGCCAGAGCTAACAGGTGAACGCTCAATCTTATTTAGTGGCAAATGAGATTTGGGGATAGTTCCGGTGCATGCAGGGAAAGGGAATGAGAGGACCTGAAAATAAAAGTCGAGACAGATCCAAGGATCAGATCCGACCCCAACCTAGTAAGAATGAAGGCAAGATAGGACAACATCACATCATTATTTCTGTGTGGGGTCTTGCCTCCCTGCACGCAAAGGAGACCCCACCCCAGTACAGCACACAAAAACTCTCAAACAACTACTCAACATCACCTACAATACAAAGCTACAACCTAAGATCAAATGAAATTATAACAACTTATGAGCAGGCAGTTATAACCCTGATCAGACAACCACTGATGTCATACAGGAAATCGCCAATAACCTTGCCCACTGTACGTTTTTAATCAAATGCTCCCTGCTGGTCTAGGCAATGATGGAGATTTAATAGTTAGGGTAATAGGGTGGTAGATATCCTTTCTTCATCTACATACAGACTAAAAACTAACCTGTTCAGATTCTGCTGGTCATTCTCCTGTCTTTCACAGAAACCCCTCCTAACACCAGCTTGGGTGCAGAAAATCATATGACTTTACAGGGAATCTTTTTGGTAATTACAAAACCGCAATACAATGCAAGACTTATTTTTTAATATTGTTGAAATGTCATAAGCATTACAACTTTCTGTTGGTTAACATGACTCATCTAGGGCAAGGAAAAAGGAGGAATTTTTCTTTTAAATTATGTTCTGATGACATATTTTGATCATTTACAGTCACTGCTCAGTTTGTAACTTAAACTAAAAACTACTTCAGTAGCTGTAGAACTACCATCAGATGAACTAAAAATGGTTACAGAACTCATACCCTTCCCTGTGTCTATACTAATTAATAGGTCCATAGCAGAAAGATACATCCAATCATTGTGGAAAAAAATCCTACATCACACGGCGGCACATCTACAGAATTTAATAACTGCAGACCAATAGCGATTCTCTCCCCATCTCCAAAATATTAAAGAGATGCATCCATATGCAGCTGATGCAATACCTAACCTCAAATAACCTGCTCTCAGAAACACAACATGCCTTTAGGCCCAGCACAGCACCAATTTTGCTCTACTATGTTTTACCAATATAATAAACGGACATAGAAACATTGGTCTGCTTGTGTCCACCATGTTTAGACTTGTCAAAGGCATTTGATACTGTCTTGTACCATCAATGTCTCGTTCAAGTCTCCTCAGCAGGACTTTCACAATACTTTTCATCATGGTTACTTAGTTCCCTAACTGCAACAAGCCGTTAAATGGCAACAAACCTACTCATTCTTTCAACTGGTTACTACAGGTGTCCATCAGGGCTCTGTCCTGGATCCTCTCCTATTTAATATATTTATTAATAACCTCCACTCACCATGATGGTTTAGTTCATTATGCAGACGACTCAGCATTAATATGTGCTGCCTCAATAATAAATAAGCTCCAAGACATTACCCAAAAATCTTTCTCCTCTATAGAAACATGGCTCAAAGAATCAAACCTCCTACTCAACCCCCAAAAAACTAAGATAATGAATGCTCTTTACCTCAAAAAGTTGACAAAATCAAAAGCAATCTTTTACCACAAAGTCAGCAAATGATACTGTCATTGAAACTGTAACTCACAGTAAAGTTCTAGGCATTACAGTAGATCTCAGATATGACCACCATATAATGCACACCATTAAATCTACACACCTGAAACTAGGCTTCCTTTACAGGATCAATGATTTCCTTACAGAAAGTTCAAGAACAACTCCAGCCACCACCTTCTTATTGCCAACTCTCTTATACACTGCTTCTATCCTAAAATACTTAAACAATACTCAAAGAAAGAAACTTGCCTCCTGCTACAATAAAATAGATAAATTTGCCACCAATCTTCCTCATAGGACCCACCACCATCATAACTTAAATCAATTAAAATGGTTTGAAATGCACAGCTACCTAACATATTCACAACTAACTACAGCACACAAACTCATTCATCATCCAGAAAAATGCCCTGTACTACCATAGCTTATTACTGCCCTACTGTCCAAGAAGGGACCTCCATTCTAGTAACAAATTCTTACTACTTATAAATACGTCAAATAATGTTGTAGGAGATTCTCTCTCTACTCACAATACATTGCTAAACTCTGGAATAGTATCCCCACACAAATGAAACTCTCTGAAAACTCAATAGTTTTAACCCACTGCTTAAACATCTTAACCAATCCCAGTCCTACACATGCTCATCACCAGGTTAAGACTTTCCACTCACCGTACAATATTATCCAGATACTCTTTTTAAATAGAATACTCTTACCCTCTCATTGAAATGACAAAACAATTTTATACATTATTGCTGCCTGTACAATCCACTAAGCTGCATGTGGGCTTTCTCTTCAGTAATTTACTATCTCTGTAAAATCTTAGAATGTATAAACATAGCTACTGTATGTATATAGATGTAAATAAAAATGTAACTACTCTGTGTTTAACTGGAACAAAGTATAATGCAATGTAAACAAATGGAGCTCTTCTCCCAGAGTCACCACTGAAAATGGGTATTACTCAGTCGGACTTTCCTGGAAAAGAAATTCAAATAAATAAATAACGGTCACTGACCTTGTTATTCCCACTCGGGTCAGCAGCATTTATATTAGAAGCTTAAGGCAGCTCCTGTTGTAAGCTCAGTACACCAGGAATTGACTCAGAATTTGACAATAAAACTGCAATAGATTCTACACACTTAAAAGTTCCTTTTATGACCCCTGTATAATCTTCTGTATATACTGATAAAACTATATTTCTGGCAATTTCTGGATATGCCTTTTGTTTCTCCACTATATGAGTATGTCACCTTCCTGCCCTAAATATGATTGTGGGGAACTATTGAGAAGTGTAGGTAGGGTAGGGCAAAAGAGGCAGCTGCCCTGTGAGCAAAGTGTTACAGAAGTGATCAGCAGATCCCAAATGTTCTTCAGTACAATAGCAGCATTCATAAATGAATGCCAGTATTACATGTGTGGTCATCACTGAAGTACTGCAGTGCTCCGTGTGTGGTAGAAACTGTAACAGAAGCTTGTAATGTGCAAATGTAGCTAGCAGAGTGCTACGGTTTAAAAGGAAAAGTTTTTTTGTTTCGATTTTTAAATAAATGCTATCCCAGGACTTCAGAACCGAAAAGTGCTTCAAAACTCAAAGACTGTAGCAAGCAGTTGCGACAGTTTAAAAGGAAAACATTTGTTTTCTTTCCTCTCAAGTAGAGTGGGAGGGTGCCAGATCAGCAGAAGGCTCCAAGTCAGAATAGTTAGCTTCCCCTCTGCCTAGAATACCCATGTGCTGCAACTTGCATTGAGGTTTTGTGACCACATGAAGGTTTGATTCTGATGAACTCTTCTGAATGAAGAAAACCCCCACAGAAGCTGGGCTACCCAAGAGACAGTCTACAGTGAGAGAAGAGGAGGAGCCCATCATAGAACAAGTAAGAACAGCACTAAGGAAAATGAAGTCAGGGAAATCACTAGGCTCAGATGAGGTGACAGCAGACATGATAAAGGTGTTGGATGAGACACAGCAGAAACAGCTCCAGAGGGCACTCATAGCAATATGGAGACAGAGGTGTACCCCAGATGACTGGAGAACAAGCATGCTGGTTCCAGTGTCCAAGAACAAAGGGGACATTCACAATTGTGGGTAATACAGAGGTATCAAACTCCTGTTACACTGCATGAAACCTCAGAAGAGGAGAACGTGGCATTTCAACAAGGACACTGCTAGTTTTTCTTCTGTAAGCCATGAGTTTTTAGACTGGTGAGATTCACATAGGTTTTTGAGTTGGTTCTCCAAACACAGGAAGAAGATTTACTTCCAGTATTTAGTTTGGAAGGCACTATTTGTTTGGTTTTCCTTTTGTTTAGCCCTTAACCATTTAGGCTAAAGACTGTGCCCACACCAACTTAAGATTTTCGGCGACAGCACAACCATGGCAACAGGGACCAGCAGACCATCCTGGCTCAATGGGTTTCTGTACAAACCAGCAGCCAGGTGTCCCAGGAAAAAAATGCTTAAAAAACTCAAAAGCCTACAATGGGAAGAAGTTTATTTAGATCACTGCCTTAGTATTCCCAGTGGTCTTAAAAATCATAAAAAGAAAAGAACATGGACCAGAAGCTCATTAAGTCCAGGAAGAAACATAAATGAAGCTAATGTAAATATTACTTGGACACAACCAGGAACAACTGGAATACACTCAAAAGGAAGTAGCACAAATTGAGAAAAGAATGGTCAAAGCAAGGGCAATAGAAGAAATAAGAGAGAGTCAACACCTTCGAAACCATGATCAAAGAAAGGAAAATTAGAAAAATCCATTGAGACATACTAGATCAGAAAGGCCCTACGACACCCCCCCTATGTATCATTTCCCTAGAAAACCCAGACACAGACCCCACTATAGAGACTACTACTCATATTCCTCAACATGGAACGATGCAAATGGGGTTACGAGCAAGCAAATAATCAAGACCAGGATTTTCCCATGCATCAAAAAGCACCAAAACTAGACACACTACTATGGACCCCCCACAACAATTTCAACAGAATTGACCAACTTATGCAAGAAAGAACAATGATGGGCATTACCCAGCATTCCACTGCAGGAGGACACAGCATAACCTACACCACAAGCACACCGCTCACAGGACTGATACCAACCACGACTAGACAGGTCACCACAAGGAACATACCACTGGACAAAACATGGCATGGGAAGAGAGATCTGAAGCATCTCTGGCACCCTCCCAACACCCTCAACAGCAGACACTGCCAGAGGGACAGAGAAACAACAAACAATTTGGAACCACTCCACAAAGCCACTAAACAAGACTGAATACAAAGTCCTGAATAGAGAACTGACCTTTATACCACACCAAAGTGCGAGCTGGTGAGCAAAATCATTGATCTGAAACTTCTTTACAAGGAAAATTAATCTAAACATATTTTTTCATGGCAAAAAAACAAAATGACAGCAACCTCACTGGCCCCAATATACCCACTATCCTAGTAAGAAAATGGAAAAAAATAGCAGTTTTGACCCCTACCAATCCTACCATCACTGCTTTCAGGAACAAATGTGAGGCAGACAACCTCAAGATACTGAACAAAACCGATAGGAGGAAATTTTACAATCTTGACTAGGGGGAAACCAGAGCACAGATCAACCTAAGCAAAGATAACACAAGGAGAATCATGAAGGCGGACAAAGGAGGGGATACTATGGTTAACAATGCATTGGCTTACAGTGCTAAAATCCTGAATATGCTCAACACCCTACATATTATGAAAACATGGACTTGGCAGGATCAAATATGCCTATGAAGAGATCCTAACTGAAATCATGAACCACAGCAAGGAAGGACTTATAAGCAATGATAGACATGAATTTTTGACAGTCACCCACCCGTGACCCCTGAACTTTTTTTTGTTTTTTGGCATTCCCAAGTCCCACAAGAATCTACTTGCCCCACCTTACCGACTTGTGGTAGCCAGCAGTGGCTCTAACACTGAATCAATCTTGATATATCTGGAGGTGCAGATCAAGTCGCAAGTTAAAAGCAACAAATCGTTCATACTGGATTCCACGGACTTCCTGAGAAAAATCAAGAATATCCAAGGGGGCCATGATTCTATCCTGGTTGCAACTAATGGGAAAGCGGTGTTGTACACAGTCCTCCCAATGATTATTGCATACCAGCAGTAATTGAAGCTTACAACAAGTAGGAAGCCCTGCTCGGGTTAACTGAATCTACAGGTAGGCTGCTAATACTTCTGCTTAACAATAACTATTTTCAGTTTGAAGGTAAATATTTTAAACAAACCATGGGGATTCCAATGGGAGCAGCCAAGGCCCCTAGCTTGGCTAACACCACACTGGGAAAATGGGAAGAGGAACATGTGTACAACTCCCCCTTTTACCAACAGATGCTATGTTGCCTACACTTTATCAATGACATATTTATTACTTGGAGTGGCAGCCTGAATCTTCTTGAGCAGTCCCTGGAACACATCAACAATTCCACAAGTTTCCACTGCTTTACCACCACCCACAGCCTTGATAAAGTTAATTTTTTTTGATATCCAGATTAGCAATATGGAGACAGGATTACTCACCAATGACTTGTACCGAAAATCCACCCGGTCAGCTTGATACTCCACTACAGCAGCATGCATCCACGTAGAACAAAAATAAATGTAATTAAATCACAAGGACTGAGGACAGCAAGAGCGGCTAAGGAAAAAGAATCATTCACAAAAGAACATCCTAGAACAACAGAAAGACTTTCTGACCTGAGGATACTGCAACTGTTTCATTAAACAAATGATAGATCCCATTATTATTCATAAAGAAAACAACTACTCTAGTATGGAACATTCCTTAGACTGGATTGACAGATATCTCTGCAATCTCACCAGACACAGGGACAATGACAGGTGGAGGACTAGCATTACTCTCACCTATTCACTGGACTTTAATGACATCAAGAGAGCAATTAAGAACAACTGGTGCATTATTAGCAAGAACAAGACTCTGAATAAGATCCTCCCACAAAACCGGCCTTTACCATCCATAAAAACAAAAGGATAAGGTACTATGTAGAAAGAAGAGCGCCAGTAGAGAACTTGTAACTTACGAAAGGCACCTATCAGTGTGTCCCACCTTTCTGCAACTGCTGCAGATTCATGAGCAACCAGGACACTTTATTTTTTCCCAAAAACTAGAAAAAGATTCACAGCACAGGCTACAGTAACTGCAACTCTGACACAGTTGTATACACAGAACAATGCAAACTTTTTATGTGCAAATGACCATCAATAAGTTAAAGCCAGAACAGCACGTCACTGCACCAACATACGTAAAGGCACCCCTATCAACTCCTTGGCCAAGCATGATAAGTAAAACGCTGGACACAACACCTCACTTTTCATATCACTGACAGAATAAAACACTGGACACGACACCTCACTTTTCATATCACTGACAGAATAAAACGCTGGACACAGCAGTTCACTTTTCAGATCATTGACAGAATAAAACGCTGGACACAACACCTCACTTTTCATATCACTGACAGAATAAAACGCTGGACACAACACCTTCACTTTTCATATCATTGACAGAATAAAACGCTGGACACAACACCTCACTTTTCATATCACTGACAGAATAAAACGGACACAACACCTCACTTTTCATATCATTGACAGAATAAAATGCTGGACACAACACCTCACTTTTCATATCATTGACAGAATAAAACGCTGGACACAACACCTCACTTTTCATATCATTGACAGAATAAAACGCTGGACACAATAGTTCACTTTTCATATCATTGACAGAATAAACCGCTGGACACAACACCTCACTTTTCATATCATTGACAGAATAAAACGCTGGACACAAAACCTTCACTTTTCAAATCATTGACAGAATAAAATGCTGGACACAAAACCTTCACTTTTCAAATCATTGACAGAATAAAACGCTGGACACAACACCTCACTTTTCATATCATTGACAGAATCCATATGAAGGCCTGGACGACAACAGAAAGAACAAACAAGGAGAAGAAATTAGAATGGCAGACTCGAGAGCAGAAAAACCACCAGGCCTGAATACCTAATTTTCTATTAACTGCATACTGAACCTTAGGAAACTGGACCACCACAACTTTTACTGAAATTGAAATAATGATCAGTATATATACTTTTTTTTGTATTACTAAAAACCTGAATTAGTTTTTATAAAAGAAAGAGAAAGAAGAATGATAAACATTTAAGATATAGCTCCGACAGCCAAGACAGGGGTATCTTTTATATGGATAAATAAGTAGATTTGGCTCTGCTTGACAGAGGATCAGTTAATTAATCAATGGGGCGGCGAAAGCCAACGCACTCTGGCTAGGCTTATAAATGCCTTCGGGTAGATAGCCTAGTACCTACCTACCTAAGCAAACTCCATGTTGTACACAAGGCACTAGATCAACCCAGGATCTTTAGCAATATCCAACCCATTTTAGATGAACATACCTAACAGTGGAACTATCAGCTACAGGAATCAGCACATGACTGTAGACCCAATCAACATAGACAGATCTGAGGAAGGTACACAAATGCATTGCAGAATCGACTCCAGAAAGTTGAGACTATCTTTCTGTCTTTGTATTTACTGATAGGTGAACATACCTAGCAATTTTATTCCTTTTTGTTTAATCAGTTTATAGTAGTTTAAGATAGGAATGTAATTTGCTGGGAGGCTGTATCCGTACCTAGGCAATTCTTAGATTGGTTTTATAATAAAGAAAATAACCAAAGATTAAGGCAAGCGGTTTTTAAAAAATGGACTTGATTCTGCTTTTCTTTGCTGCACTTATAAGATTTTTTGGGTAGATTTGTTACTTTTCATTAGATACAATTAAAATGTAGCTGTTAAGTCTTTGGGAATACGTAAAACCTCATTTGGCAAGGCAACTTTCTAGACCACAACCCTGTGGTGTTTCATACAGCACCAATGGCAGTGGACATATAGCCAAGGATATAACAGCCAGCCAGCCATCTTCCAAAGCTGCACGGCACCTTCCACGCACTCAAACCATCATGCACCTTGACCTGAGTTTACTAAAAGACAAGTTTGAGTGTGAAGTCCTTCACAGTATTCCTGGCAGCAGAGAGAGGGAGGGAGGTTGAGCCCTGAAAGGTCAGTGCTAGGAATAAAAAAATACAAATGTCCAATCCTTGACATAACAAACACAACAAAAAAGTAAGGGGATGGAGGAAGGAAGCAACTACTCCTGCAGTGGTCATTCAAACAGCTACTGTTATAGTAAATTTAACTTGCACAACTGTACTATGTTCATCATATTGATCACTGCTAAAGCAGCCTTAGCAATATGGGTAAATTACCTTAGTTTATTACATCTGGGAGGTGGAAGAAGACTCCAGCAGCCCCTTGACAATGGTCCTAGCAAAGCCTAATCTGGACTTAGAGAAGGAATCAAGCTTATAGAGTTTTGAAAAAGTATGTGCACAGGACCAAACTGCAGCTTCTAGAATCCAACCTTTTCCAAAAAGCCATAGATGAAGCCATGTCCCTGGCAGCGTGTGCCTTGACCATGTCTGGAATAGTTTTGTTATGGTGTGTATAACAAAAGTAATAGTCTTAGTCAACAATTTGTAAATACTCTGTTTTTACACAGACTGTCCTTTCTTCTTACCTTCACAAAAAATGAACAACTGATCTGAAGATCTGAAAGATTAATTTCCATCAAGATATTACCAGAGTTGTTTGTGGACATCCAAGGTATGGAGCATCTTTTCTCCCTCATTTTATGTTCAAGAAAGAAAACTGGGAAATGGACAGTTTGGCTTAAAGTAGACTCTCATCCCACTTAGGCATAAAAGAAGAATTTGTTCTCAAAGAAACCCTGTCCCTATGGAAAATCAGATAGGGTTGACTCACCATAAGAGCTTGCAACTCAGATACCCTTCTTGCAGAAGTCAGAGCAATCACAAACTGTTTTCCATGTTAAGAAACTCAAGTCAGTCGGATTAGCTAGTTCAGATGGAAAAACTGTTAGTTCTTCTAATGCGTAATTAAGATCCCTAGCAGGGGCCACCTGTTTTGTTGGAGGCCTCTTATACAAAACCACTTGCAAGAACATTTTGGCATAAGACTGCATTGAAAGAGGAGTATCCTGGGCAGACATGCTGAAATGACCAATAAATGAACCTTCATGGACTTTGTGAACACTCTTACTGAAGTGGATAATACAAAGGGTAAGGAGAGAAGCTAATAATGTGGTACAGATACACAAAACCTTAAGAAACATCTGAAGTCTGGATTAACAGGGATGTAATAAGCATCTTTTAAGTCTAGTGTTACCAGGAAACTTGAAAGAGGAAGAAGAGGGAACAGGTTGTGAAGTAAAATTATTTTAAATGTCAGCACTATCACAAACAGGTCTGGGCAAGAAAGAAAGATCCAGGGCTGGTCTCCAAGCACTTTCTTTGGCACTAGGAAAATCCTCAGATAAAACCCTTTCTCTACCTCGGAAGGAGGAACTGATTCTGTCACTCCAAAAGATGGCATGTGGGGAAGAACAGGTGGAAACAAAATAGTCTGATCTCCTGAGTAATGATCCCCTGAAAAGGATACATTTCCTCCCACTGCTATCTGTAGCCCCGATGAATGATTTTCAGAACTCATTTGTCTGAAACAATCTGTTGTAAAAGAGAAACATGGAGATTCAGACTTCCTATACGAAAAAAGGGCCCGGGTTGGAAGGAGTCACAAGAGCTCTTGAATAGTCATTCAGACTTGCTTGACTGTCCTCAGTTTTAGGAGATTCAAGACTTCTTTTTTGGATCCCCTTGCCATTTCATCTTAAACGTCCATTCACCTGAATTTTGCTGCCACTATTTATTCTGTTTTTTGCCAAAACTGGATGAGGAGATAAATAAAAACCCTTGGACAATTTGGAAAAGGAGGACTTGAAAAATCTTAGAGATTCCCTGGATTAGCTTCCCCTTCATCCCATTTTTTGATCATCTGCAGCAGACAGGCCAAACAGTAAATCTCTATCCAAGGAATAATATAAAACCTCATGTTTATCATCATCTGGAAGGTTCTGAGAATGCAGCCATGCAAACTTCCTCAAAACAGTATCAGTGGCCACAGCCCTGAAAGAAGTATCATTAGAGTCATACACACACTGAAAATAGAAAATATTGACCTGTGCAATAGAAGAAATTATTTAAAGCAGATTTTTCCTCTCAAGAAGAAATTGCAGATAAAACATTCCACATCCTTTCACAATTTGTCAGAACAAACTAGCATACAAGCCCAACAATTCAAAATTCTGAAAATCAAAGTTGCAGAAATATACACTTTTTCCCATACCCATCAATAATTTTCTCATACTTATCAGAAAGGTGTCAGAAATCATGGCTTGTTGGTCTAGCAGTATGATTCTCACTCTGGGTATGAGAAGTCCTGGGTTCAAATCCTGAACAAGCCCCGTGTTAAGAGCTACAAGAGCTCTGAGTTTAAAACTGCTGTTTGACTGCATCCCAAGTCCTTTATGGACAGAGGCAGTCTCGCAAAATGATTCAGGGCTCCAACACCCAAAGACCTACTACCCTGATATAACCTTCCCATCCCATATCTGGGGACGGTGGTACGATGGTAGCGTTGTTACCTCTCAGCAAGAGGTTCTCCCGTTCAATTCTCGGCTGGGCTTGGGAGTGCCTTCTGTGTGGAGTCTGCATGTCTTCCCCGCAGTTGGGTAGCATTCGAAAGACATGCGTGCGTAAATGGGCATGCCTTCGTTGAAGGTTGGGTGTCGAGCTGGCACCTCGGCGTTTCGTAAAAATCTACTGCCAATCATTAGCGGACCGAACTTCCGCTGTGGCGACCCCTTACCGGGAAAAACCGAAAGACAAACAACAACCATCATGTTCTGGATATTACTGGCTGGCTTGTAAAGGCTCTTGTCCCATTAGCCTAGTAATTACCTAAGAGCATATGAAGAGTAAGAATGTAAGTGTTTAACAGCAGTGGGATCAACTAATGCTATGGCTGCTGGATAAGGTTTGGGAAAAGTGTATAAAATCTTAAAAGTCTGAGGAACTATATCCATTCTACTTGCCTTTTTAGGGACAGCTGTCTAACTAACAGGAAAATTGCAGGTAGTTACACACACATCCTCTAAAACAGTCAGAACAGTGGGAATGGGTGTAGGATATGGAAAATCCTTTTGCAACAATTCATAGTATTTTCTGAGAGACTGAGAAACCTCAGTGTTCACCCACTGAAAACATTGGCACATTCTAGTAACAGTGTCAGAGAAAGAGAAACCCCCATAAGGAGAATGAGAAACAGAGCTCTCTCCCAAGTTTAAATCAGAAATCTGAGGAAAAACCCTGTATCCATCCCTGCATCTTCCTGTTCAGATTCAGAAACTTGAATCTTTTCAATAAAAGTCGAATCCCTCTTTCATTTAACAAAAACGACTTTGCAAGAAGGATCAACAGCCTGAATTAAACCTGAGTCAGACCCAGTGAAGTATTCCTATCCAAAGGAATTTGAGGAGTAGATGCATGCTTGGTTTTCTCTTTCTTTTGACAAGAAAAATGAGACCATCTATGTCACTAATGGCAGCAGCTACTTCCCAAGGGATGGACACAGCATTCTGACACAAAAGGGAAACCTTCCCTGTTCCCTCTCCCAGGCCAGACAAGAAGGGACCCCAACAGCTGCAGAGAACGTGGCTAACCCCGGTCTAATGCAGCTGTAGATGCTAAATAAGAGGGATTCAGGGCAAAAGATGAGTGGTCTGAGGTACAACAAATGGCCACAGCAGAGTCACTCTCCTGTGGCTGAAGCAATTTGCTAGCCTGCTGTGGTGGCAAGGGCTGTTTGCTTACTTTTTTTGTTCTGTGGCTGGAAGAAGGACCTACTGTAGACTGGCATTCTGTTACACAGTCAAGCCAATAATGCTGCATCTTTCCCAGGGAAGACCAACAGCAATTGCCAGTAAACACCACAAGTCCACAAAGGTTATTTTTGACAAAAAAAACACAGTAAGAAGCACTTTAAAACAATATGCCAGCCCTGCAAAAGAAACAAACACAATTTCTCCACAGAAAAAAATGTTTTCAGTTACTTTACACTACTGTTCCACTGACAGGGCAAAATGAATGCTCTGTTTAAAGTATGTTACAGTCTCAAGACAATCCTTTAAAACAAAGCATCCCTAGCTTTAAAATAACTTTCCTGAAGAGGAAAGCAATAAAAATGAAGAAAATGGAAGATTTCTTCCCTAAAGGGAACTCCTCTGCTCAGCAAAGGAAACCACAAGCTGACTGTTGATCGTCGAAAGCCTCAGAGGAGTTTAGTGTTTGGTAGCAGTAAAACTATAAAGGACTTCACACCCAAATCTGTCTTTTAGTCAGCTCAGCTTGAGCTGCTTGACAGTTTAGGTGCATGGAAGGTGCCCTGAAGCTTTGGAAGCTGGCTGGCGGTTATGTCCCTGGCAGGATATACTCCACAGAGCTAAGCCTACTGCAGCAGTGATCAATATGAAGAACATCACAGAAAACTGTCTCAACATGGGAAATATGGTCTAATGAGAGGATGTAGTAGCTTCAACCATCTGGTCATCCTGTCATCTTCAAGCAACTGTAACACTACATCATCTATAAATTCAGCTTTCAGATCTTGAAGTGTGTTTGCAGACATTGGTAATTGAGACAATTCGCAGTACTTCCAAAACTCTCTCATTTATCCTCTTTGTACTCATTCAGATATGCTATATTTACATTATTCTATGATGTGCATAAGCTTCCCTGATCTGTGCTGCACATGTAAGTCATACAGTCATAATAGCTCCTGTTTTAAAATAGTATGATGTGGTTTGGGGTCAGATTCTTCTGTAGTGCTCTTACAATAAATGCTGACGTGGAACTTCTGTCATTCAAATAGTATAGGTAGAACAGCTGTGTGTGTGTGTGTGTGTGTGTGTGTGTGTGTGTGTGTGTGTGCGCATGTGTGTAACATGACTGGACATATGTTGGTTCCTTGGGTGCATGTGTTTTAGGTCTCCCATCACATAAGAGAACTGTAACAAATGTGCACCTATTAAGCCGTGTGTGTGTGTGTGTGTGTGTGTGTGTGTGTGTGTGTGTGCACGTGCACGTGTAACATGATGGGACATATATTGGTTCCTTGGATGCATGTGTTTTAGGTCTACCATTATGTAAGAGAACTGTAACAAATGTGCACCTATTAAACTGTGTGTGTGTGTGTGTGTGTGTGTGTGTGTGTGTGTGTGTGTGTGTGTGTGTGTGTGTGTGCACGTGCACGTGTAACATGATGGGACATATATTGGTTCCTTGGATGCATGTGTTTTAGGTCTACCATTATGTAAGAGAACTGTAACAAATGTGCACCTATTAAGCTGTGTGTGTGTGTGTGTGTGTGTGTGTGTGTGTGTGTGTGTGTGTGTGTGTGTGTGTGTGTCTGGACATATGTTGGTTCCTTGGATGCATGTGTTTTAGGTCTCCCATCACATAAGAGAACTGCAACAAATGCACACCCATTAAGCCATGTTGGCTAGCAGCAGCTTGAAATGCTGCAAGCAGTGTCATGTCATACTTCAGAGTCGGTGCTACAGTTACTAGACACTTCAACAACTCAAAAAAATTTTGATCTGATGGCCAGCGTAATACTGTATTGTGTTCTAACAGTTTGCTTGTTTATCAGTACTGATTTCTGGTTAAGTGAGCTAGGGAGTTTGACAAACACTGCATGTAGCCAATAATCACATTAGACATGATTACCAGTAAGCTTCTGCACGTTCACAATAGCGTTGTCAGTGTCTGGATGAAGACCTTTCTGAATTAATATACATCCTATGTACTTCAAGAGAAGTGACTATACCTGGCATTTGGCTTTACCTTGATTCAAAGCCAGAGATTTCAGTGTCTCCTATCACTTCAGTCACCTATCAGTTTCCTGCATTTTGCCAGCCAAGATGAGAATGCTGATACAACAGGATTGTCGAAATGCTTTTTATGGCTGTTATTTGATTGCAATATGACAAACTTGAATACATGTGTTCTGAAAATGTCTGTACTTGAGCTCTCATTTGCCTGGTAAGACTTCTGAGCTAGCATGACTCAAGCTCAGATATCTCAAGGAGACTTACTGAAGTTCGTATAAATACTGTATGAAATTATAAATAATACAAAAGATGGACAATTTTCATAGTAGAAATATGCAAAATAAAGTAAATTTCAAAAAACATTATTAGTCTTAAATTTATGCATTACAATACATGTATGCATATTACTACAGCTCTGCACTATTGTTTTTATCTTATGCAGGTGAAATGTTCCGGAACATTATGATAGCATCTCATGTACAAAATGGTACAACAGTGAAATATTCTATGCAATATGTTACTACACAAAAACTAAATACACCTGAAATTAAATATTACTCGACTGCCATCACTTATAATGACAGTTCGCCATTAAGTACCATTACTTGTTAAGCCACTCTGTGACGCAGGTAGACGGAGTCCTGACCGCAGTGACTGGATTTGATTAGTGGATCCAAATCATCGAAAAATGTGCACATAAACAACATATGCACACCTAATTCAGAACAGATTGTTGGCTGACTCCCAACACGGTTTCAGGCCATCCTACAGCACTACCACAGCTCTCCTATCATACTGCAATGTCATTAACCACAATCGTAATAATCACAAACTCTCTTCAGCACTCTTTCTAGATTCATCAAAGGCCTTCGATATGGTTAACCATCAACTATTACTCAGCACCCTGAAGTCCATCTCCCTAGATTCCCACTCCCTACTTTGGTTTCAATCCTACCTCTCTGATAGACAACAGGCAGTCCTATGGCAAAACAAGCTATCAGCCCAGTTACCCGTCACCCTAGGAGTCCCCCAAGGATCTATATTAGGCCCCCTACTCTTCTCCATCTTTATTAATGATCTCCAGTCTGTCATCCCAAATCCCAACTGCATTCAATATGCAGATGACTCCATCTTGATCTGCTCAGCGTCCTCTCCGTCTGAACTAAAGACACTAACCCAAAGCACTTTCAACTCCATCGAATACTGGCTCACTAATCAACTACTGCTCTTAAATCCTAACAAAACCTAGCTGCTTTTTCTCTCTCCCACCCGTAGGTCCTCCCCGCCATTCTTTACCATAAACTCTAAAAATGGGACATTATCTCTCCTGAAGTCCATACCAACCTCCTAGGAGTTATCACAGATGATAACCTCAAATTTGATATTCATACCAATCAGACCATCAAAACCATTAATAAAAAACTTGGCTCCCTCTATAAAAACAAACCTTTCCTTACACCCCTTGCTAGAACTGCCATTGCCAGATCCCATCTACTCTCTACCCCTTCTTTGCACCTCCCTCCTATTCACAAACCTGAACAAAACCGACCTAAATAAACTATCCTGCTGCTAAAACCACATAGCTAGGTTTGCTACCGGCATGGCATATAGCACACATGACTGTCATAATCTATATATTTTAGGGTGGCTTGAACTGCCTATTCTACTACAGTTCAGCCAGCTCATAGTAGCACACAAAGTCCTCAACCTACCAGATAACACACTTGCACTTAAGAACATTATCTGTCCCCATTATGCCTACAGGCCTCTAAGCTCATCAAATAGACTACAGGTACTAACAATCAAATCCAATAACTTGGCAGGAGATGCTCTGTTTGCCAACTCTATTGGTGAAATATGGAACTTACTTCCTCCCCAAATTACCCAAGAATCCTCACTACCCCTATTCAAGACATCTCTCAAATAATATGTTAAATCCCACTGGCTATGTCCCTGCTTTACTCCTGATTAGCACCACCTCTACACTCTCCGTAAAACAACTAAGTGTATATATCTATGAATGCTTTATAACACATGAACGTAAGTGAGCTATATCACAGATGAACTGTTATAAATGGCTCGCTCTGTCAATCGATGTAAAATAGGTTTTTGCTATTCACTTCTGTTATGTTATGTGGAGCTTTGCTCTCCGGGTCTCTGCCTTAAATGGACATGTATCCAGTTGGACTATCCAGGTCAACAAATCTAAAGTAAATAAAATAAATAAATAAATCCCCACAGAGCTGGTTGAGGAAGTGGGAATGACCATCACTTTTTGCTCTCATCTGTTTCACATGAAAGCATAAAGAAATTGTCTGGGAAGGGGAGCTGGCAAATCTCACTGAAGACAATGGGCTTCATCTCTAATAGTTGCATAAAATAATTTTCTGCATTCAAAACATCTCAATAAATCACACAACAGAAACAAATCAAATTCTATAAAAACTGAATTTTATTTTGAAAATAAAATGAAATCAAGACCTTTGCTATTGTGGGTGAGGTCTGTCCTGTAATATGTCATGTTTCCATAAAAATATCCCACCTTTAGCTTTGGAAAACACGTCAGCCCTAGATACCATCTGAAGCAAGGTACACCCTGTATTGTACACTGCATGAGTCTGTAGCCCATAGCCCATATTTTAAAATAATGAAATAAAAGCCCTAAACAAATGGAAAATTGACACACCTGAGAATGCAATTTATAGTATTAGAGAGTCTCTTACAAGGTTAAATAAATGTATTAACACATCAGAATGCAGCATGCATGGCTAAACTTCAGACCTATATATGCAAGTCTGTGCCACTTTTTTAAGTATCTTACAAGATATTTAGCACCACTAATATGGCATATCTGGTCTGAAATTAATGATTTCCAGTGGAGCATTTTTAATAAACAGCTGCTACAATTAGTGGTTCTTTTAAATTCTGTTTAAAAAAGTTTTACCAACCATTCAGACTGAGAAGTCCCAAAACAGGCCAAGCACAGGCAGAACTTCATTACCGTGAGAACTCCCAAAACAGGCCAAGCACAGTTCTGCTTGAGATATAAAATAAAAGCGGAATGGTGTAACACAAGTCCAAGACAGGAAAATACCCTTCTCTTTATAGCTACATTTTAAAATTACTTCTGCAGGAAAGCAATCACTGAAATGTATCATTTGAGTCATAGGAGAAGGGGACCCTGTAGCTGTCAGCAAGAACAAACAGCATTCTGAATTATTCATTCAGCTGTTAGAATATAGACAGATTCGCACATACACCTACTGGTTTCAAGTTAATAAAGGAGTATAGGGCTCTAATATGCAATTCTCTTATCACTGTGTTTAAATCAACGAGCGGAATATCTCACCTCGAATGTCAATGCATTCTGACAGCAAAATCATATTCACCACCACATGCTGTACAGAGAAAAAAGAATATGAAGCACAAAATGAACTACTGAAATGTGACAAATTCGGCAGTGTACTTTCTGAATTATTCACTACATAAATGTCTAGTTTTAAACATTAATTTTGTTACAGTCTATGCATGTGTGTACATATATATATATATATATATATATATATATATATATATATATATGTGTATATGTATATATATATATATATATATATATATATTTCTTTTTTTTATTTTTGGCCTAGTTCCCTCTACTGAACACTGGTCTGACTCTTTCATCAGCCTAAATGCCTCAACCTTTCTTTGAAGGCACTTGCATAGAAACCCATGCTGTCTTAGTGGGGGAGGTGATCCCTGTCCCAGAAAGATTTGTCTTCTAGATCTTGAGTTTAGTGCCTGAAGGTTAAAATACAGAGCCTGAAGCAACTGTCACAAAGCAGAAAGAATTTTTATTTCCTGCTTAACTCCCCCTACACAAAACAAGCAATCCTGTGACAGGGCAGTCATGTACAACAAATTAGAAAGACGACCAGTGCCTAACTATTCCAAACCTTTACAGACAACTAAATTATAATTACCAAAAGCAGTGAACCCAAAGAGGACTTGACCCACACCTTCTACATGAAAAAGATGACCTGGACTCTGGCCACACAATCCTCCCCTACTTAGGTAATCCTCCTGTAACCAAAGGCACTAGATGAACACAGGTCACTGTTGGTTAAGGAAGCCCTGATCATATCCCAAGATAGTAGAACTATTATATCAACACCTGGCCTACTGGAAAATTAAAGTTCAAGTTGCCATGCACAGGGCCTGCCTGATAAATGCAATGGAAGGTTTAGATATATGAATCTTACTTTTTCTCTGCGATATGCATGTACAGGAAGATAACACGCATACATGTCAAAAGACTCTTCCATTTCCCACAGCAAAGAAGGCATCAATGTGGATATTGAGAAGGGACGGACAGACAGACTATGGTGCAGAAGACAAACAACTCTGCTCCTTAAGCAATTAAAAAACGACAGCAAAATAAGAGCCCAAAATCGGATGAGTGGACCTGCTGTAATTCATCATCACCATGCACACCACAACATAGCCATACACAAAACTATACTTATTTACATATTTACTGTCCCCCTTTTGCTTCTTCATTAGAGTTTTTGCATATATTATCTGCCCCGCTGTGGTACAGAGTCAAAATCTGTAGCAACCCTCAGGTGCAGCAGGAAAGCTGTTGGTGTGGCAAGATCTGACCACTGCAAACACTACTCCTAATGTCTATGCAGAGAGGCAGTGTTAGCCCACACTCAAAGTAAAGGCTGCGAGACACTTGTTTGGCCCTGTCCACAAAGGAGATGGTGAAGACATAGATGCAGTGAGAAGTATTTTGTGTCTTTCCATAAGTGAAGGGTGTGGTGTTGTCAAGAAAAGTAAAAAAAAAAAATGCTTTATGCCTCCTATATTAAGGTTATCCACTCAATGAAGCACTCCCAGCCTCATAGATAAAAAGTATATATTCTTATTTTTGTTGCAAACAGAATGAGGAAGAGATGTGGTATGCAACCAGCAATTCAGTTTTGTAAAGGTTAAAAAAAAAACTACATTCCTTACATACTAGCATCATTAAACCCACTATAAATGAAGTAAAGCTGGCATAACTAGACTTTTCCTGACTAACATGGTACAGTAGTATGCATTTTCAGGATTTATTAATGTTAGAACACCGGATAGGCCCCACTAGGCGTAGGACGTTAGTATAACAGAGGCTCACTATGGCAGTCACTGGCTCATAGGTAAGTACTAGGAGCCATTTTAAGCCTAACCAGTTTCTCTTTCAAAGGTGAGACTCAAACCCTGTACTATGTGAACATCTTAACTGTTATAACAACCCCCAACACCACAGAACCCTTGGACCAGGAGAAATACAGACATTAAGATCTCTCATATGCTTTTCTTCTAAAGGTGGCATTAAGGAGAGTATTTCAAAGGGAAATGGTGACAGACATTTAGTTGTGATGGTGACATGGTAAATATATGGAGTTACAAAAGGGCTATGAGACAGAATTCCAAAATGGCTGCACACTGATCAACAACTTTATTTTAGCACTCACACAATTAAAAAAGAAACTGAGAGACAAAGGCCAGAAACTCTGCAAGTTTTAGTATGCTCAGTTACTGACTAACAGGTTCCCTGCCTGGATGGCAGCAAAGAAGAAAACACTGACTGGGAAGAATCCTTTAGCTGTTCAGCGAAAAGCAGTTCAAGCTCCAGCTTTGGTTCAGGACAGGGCTTCCAGTAATCTAGAGAAAAAGATGCATCAGATGTGCTCAGAGCTGATTTGGAAAGAAGTAAACGTGAATTTGATAAAGAAAGGACTTCAGGATGGATATTCAACAGAATATCAGTTACAAAGGAAAAGGGGAATAATTATACTAATTAGTAGAGAAGCTGCAATAGTGATAGAAGAAAAAAAGACAGTAATGGTAGATTTGTGTAGTAAGAGCCGACTGGCAAAGGAGGAGAATTATTAAGGCATCTATTTATAGTCCACCTAAGAGCAGTTGTGTAAGCTATACTTACCATAAAAGTAGATGCTTGAATGATCACTGCTGCAGTAGCCTTAAGCTGTATGGGTTATATCCTTCTCAGGATAGTAACAGTCTGCCAACTTCCAAAGCTTCAGGGCACCTTCCACATGCCCAAACTGACAGGCAGCTCAAGCACAGCTGACTACAAGACAAGTTTGGGCAAGAATCCTTCAGAGCATTCATGCCAGCACAGAGAGAAAGGCTAGGAACAACAAAAAATAAATGTCTACATCCTGGCATAAAAAACACATCAAAATATAAGGGGGTGGAGGGAGGGAGTGGCTACTGCAGCAGCGATCATTCAAACATTTACTGTTATGGTAAGTTGAGCTTACACAACTGTACTAAATTCATCATATTGATCACTGCTGCAGTGGTCATAGCTTACTACATTTGGGAGGTGAAAGGAGAGCAGTCCAGGAGCCACTGGAAAAAATTCCTAGCAAAGCTTGATTTGGACCTAGAGGATGAATCAAGCTTATAATGCTTTGTAAAAACATATACAGATGACCAAGTAGCGTCTTCTAGAATATTTCTAGAATCCAACCATTTCCAAAAAGCCATAAGTGATGCCAAGCCCTGCTAGGGTGGGGGCCTTAGCCCTGCCTGGAACAGATTTGTTACAATGGGTATAGAAAAAAAGTAATAGCCTTAGACAAACCATTTGAAATCCTCTGTTTTGACACAGATTGTCAGTTCTTCTTACTTTCACAAAAAATGAACAATTGATCTGAAGATCTGAAAAATGTAGTTCTGTCAAGATAGAACCCGAGTTGTCTATGGACATCCAAGGTATGGAACATAATTTTTTCATTTTTACACTAGGTTCAGGAAAGAAATGGCAGAGATAGATAATTTGTCTTAAAGTAAACTGGGATACCACTTAAGCATAAAAGAAGGATTAGTTTTCCCAGAAACCCTGTCTCTATAGAAAATGAGATAGTGTTGACTCATCGTAAGAGCTTGCAACTCAGATTCCTTCTTGCTAGAGCAATCAATAAAACTGTTTTCCATGTTAAGAACATCAAGTCACCCAGATAAGCTGGTTGAAAAGGAGCAAGTGTTAGCTCCTCTAACACAAAATTAAGATCCCAAGGACGGGCCACAGGTTTTCATGGAGGTCTCTTATGCAAAACTACTTTCAAGAGCATTTTTACATGGGACTGTATTGAAAGAGGAGGATCCATGGGGAGACATGCCGAAATTGCTGATAAATGAGCTTTGATAGAGGAATAAGAAAGGTCAGAGGAAATTAAATCTCGCAAATATTTGAAAACAAGAGAACAACTAGCCCTGAATAAATACTGGTTATGTTGTTGGCACCAGCTAGAAAACCTTTTCAATTTGTTAAAATATGATTTTCTGGTAGCAGGCTTTCTTGCCTCCATTAGTACCTGCTGTATAATGCCAGTGAAGAGATATCTAAAAGGTATTAAGAGTATCATCCAGGCAGTCAAATGCAGATGACCGATGTCAGGATGTATCAAATACCCCTGATCTTGTGTGAGTAGATCCAGACCATGAGGAAGCTTGTGGCAATTATCCCTGGCCATTTTCAAAAGAAGGGGGAACCACAGTTGCCTGGGCCAGAAGAGATTCACCACAATGATCTTGGGGGATTACTTCTGAATCTTCACAAGTACCCTGAATATTAGTGGAAAAGGTGAAAAGGCTTACAGGAACATTGCAGTTCAAATAAAAGAAAGGCACCTGTCTTCCAGGCCTTCTTACATGGAGTTCTGAAACAAAATCTTACCAGTTGATTGTTCAAAGAGGAGCAAAGTCTACTTGAGGAACTCCCCACATATGGATCAAATCTTAGATGTCCCTTGGTCTAGTTTCCATTCATGAGGGTCTGCCCTGATCCTGCTCAGCTTGTCTGCCACACAATTTTCCTCTGATGGAATGTAGGATGCCTGTAGAGTGAGATTGTGCTGTGAAACTACATCCCAAGCTAAAACGGCTAGTCTGCAAAGGAGGTACTACCTAGCTCCCCATTGCAGTACTGTCTGCAACCGCTTGAAGAGGTGAAGGAGACCAAAGATGGTGCAGATAGTTGACTGCCTAGACCAGTGCAATGGTGCAGATAGTTGACTGCCTAGACCAGTGCAAGCATCTCCTTGATATTTATGTGCTTGCATCTGTCCTTGGTGTCCCACACCCCCTGTACTTTTGTCCTTTTATCCCTCTTGAAACTGCTTCCTAGCAAAGTCTGAAGGGTCTGTGGTGACTAAATGCTTTGAAGCAAGGAGGGATAAGGGGAGACCTGAATTTAAGGATATTTGCTGCCTCCACCAAATTATTTCTCTTCTGACAACCCCCAGCAATGGGATTTGAAAAAATAAAGGATGTTGATGCTGGGACCAAAGAGATTTCAGATACCACTGTATCTTTCTCATGTGGAGCCTTGCCTGGGGTATCATAAGAAACATAGCTGCCACGAGTCCAAAAATCCTGAGGTATTCACTCATAATGATGGAGGTCTGAATGGAAAACCCTAGAAAAAGATCTATTTTTTCTGTGGAAGAAAAGCTCTTTGAACTGAGTTGTCTAGTTGACATCACAAGAACACAATCCTGTGTGATGGAATCAGGAAAGACTTTTAAATGTTTTCTTGGAGTCCTGGCTTGTGTAAGAGATCCCTCACCCTACAGAGAGATTCCTGACACTTTGTAAGTCATCTAAATATGGAAATCTGTGCATACCCTATAGCCTGCAATGAGCTGTAATTGGAGCTAGACACTTTGTAAGAACCCTTGGTGCAGTGGATATTCCAAAGGGTAAGGCAGAGAACTAATAATGAGATCCAGACCCACAAAACCTTAAGAAGTCTGGATAAATAGGGATGCAACAACCATCTTTTAAGTCTAGTGTTACCACGAAACTTGATAGAAGAGGCAACAGGTTGTGAAGTGATATTGTTTTGAATTTGGGCACTATCACAAACAAGTTTTGGAAAGAAAGATCCGCAGCCGCTCATCACGTATTTTCTATCTTTGACATTAGGAACATCCTTGAATAAAAACATGGTTCTATCACTGCTTGGGACAGCATGTGATGAACAACAGGTGCAATAAAAGAGTGATCTGGAGCATGAAGAATGACCCCCCTCAAAAGGAGGACTTTCCTCTCACTGCCATCTGTAACCCTGATGAATGACTTATAGAACCCATTTGCCTGAAACAATCTATTGCCAAAAAGAAAGACAGAGAGTCAGACTTTATGGAAGAAAAAAGGAGCCTGGGTAGGAGGGGTCACAAGGTCACGTTAATAGTCATTCAGACTTGGACTGTCCTTGGTTTTGGGAGGACTGAGACTTCTTTCTTGAACCCACCTTGCCATTTCTTCTTAAACATCTGTTTATTCTGTTTTTTTTTGCCAAAACTGGATGAGGAGATAGAAAATCCCTTGGACAATTTGAAAAAGGAGGGATGACAAATATATTCCCTGCATCAGCTTGCCCATTTCATCACACTTTTTGATCACCTCTACAGTAGAGAGGCCAAACACTAAATCTCTATCCAAGGGAGAACTTAAAATTTCACTTTTAACATCATCAGGGAGGTTCTGAGAATGCAGCCATGCAAAAAACAGTATCAGAAGCCATAGCCCTAGTTGTGTCAACAGAGTCATACACACACTTCAAACAATGAGTAGTGGACCTGTGCAAAAGAAGAAACCAAGTTATTTAAATGAGATCTTCCCTCACAAGAAGAAACTGCAATTAAAACATTCCTCATACTTTCATAATTTGTCAGAACAAACTAACATATGAGCCTGACGATTCAAAATTTTGAAAATTAAAGTTGCAGAAGTATAAGATCTTTTCCCTTACCTATCAATAATTTTCTCATCCTTATCAGACAGATTAAGATTGGAATTAAGTGCTTAACAGCGGTGTAATCAACTAAAGCTACAGCTGCTGGGTCAGGTTTGGGAAGAGTGTATAAAAACTTAAAAGACTGAGGAACTTTATATATCCTGTCTTTTTAGGGGCAGCTAGCTTGCTATCAGAAAAATTGCAGGCAATAACGCATACATCATCAAACAGAATAGCAGGAATGGGTATAGGCTTTGGAAAATCCTTCTGTAACAACTCATAGCATTTTCTGAGGGACTAAGAAACCACAGTGTTCTCCCACTGAAAATACTGGCACATTCTAGTAGCAGTCTCAGAGAAAGACGACCTTTCACAGAGAGAATCTGAAACTGAACTCTCCTCTGAGTCAGAATCAGAAATCTGAGGAAAAAAATCCTTTATCTGTCTCTACATCTTCCTGTTCAGATTCAGAATCTTGAATCTTTTCAGGAAAAGAGGAATCCTTATTTATTTTGCCAGAAACAACTTTACAAGAAGGATCAATAGACTGAATTAAACCATGAGCCAGACCCAGTAAATTGTTCAATTCCAAAGAAATGTGAGGAGGAGCAGTTACATGCTTGGTTTTTGACTTCTTTTTGACAGCATGATTTGGCCTCATTTTTGCTACTAATGCCAGCAACTGCTTCCCAGGGATGGGCACAGCATTCTGACACAGCAGGGAAACTTTCCTTGTTCCCTCCCCCAGGACCAGCAAGTGTGGCTCTCCCTTGCCTACTGAGGGGAGTCCAACTGCCGCAGAAGACATGGCTAGCACCTGGTCCTTACAGGCTGTAGGTGCTACACCATAGCAATCCTGGCTAAAAGATGAGTGATCTGAGGTACAACAAATGAACACAGCAAAGTCAGCATCTGCGGCTGAGGCAAATTACTAGCCTGGTGTGGTGGTAAAGCCTATTTTCTTTTTGCGGCTTTAAGAAGCATTAGTATGGGACAAGTAGTCTGTTCTATGGTCAAGCTGAAAATGGTGCCTGTTTCCCCAAGAAGACAAACAGCAACTGCCGGTAAGCACTACCAGTCCACAAAAGTTATTTTGACAGAAAAAACACAGTAAAAAGCACTTTAAAAACTATGCCAGACCCACAAAAGAAAGAAACAATTTCTGCACAGAAGAGTGTTTTCAGTTAAATCCCTTTAAACTGACAGAAAAAAACAAGTGCTCCATTTTATTTATTTATTTATTTATTTTTTTATTTTCAGTTTGATTACCGGGGAAGTCCACTGGGCCAGAATGTGCCCATTTTCAGTGGAGGCCCGGGGAGAAAAGCTCCATAAGCAACATGAATACAAAAAGGTTACACCTACAGGTTTCACCAGGCTGAACAAGGAGAGGGTCATGGTGAGCAGCCTGTCGGGTGCTAGGATCCGCCATATAACACAAGCACTCAGGTCACTCCAAGGCAAGTACAAATATGACTCAGTCATTGTCCATGCTGGTGTGAATGACCTGAGACGTACCTCCCTGGACTACATGAAAAGAGACATAAAGGAGCTCTCTGAGCATGTAGCCCAGGCCGGTATGACCCTGACCTTGAGTAGCATCTTACCCTCACCAAGAATGATGCCACAATATGAAGACAAGATGATCAATTTCAACAACTGGCTTAAGTACTGGTGTCATTCAAAGGGGATCCAATGCCTGTCAGCTTGGGATGATATGCTCAACAAGCCACGATGCTTCGCTAGGGACGGCTTGCACCTGTCACCCCTGGGCTTCCGGATATTGGCAAAGGCTCTTGCTACCCCCATAGTGCCTTTTTTAGGCAAGGGTCAAAAGACAAACCCACCTCCATAGGTATCACAAGGGATAAGAAACTAAGAGTAATGCCAGAAGTCTAAACCTCAAGATACACGCACTCGAAACTCTCCTTAGCATGAAGAACATCGATATCTGTGCAGTAACAGAAACCTGGTTCAGGGCTCCCAAGAGCACCCCAGCACTACCAGGTTATACCTCATACCATGCTTTTCGGCCCCAAAACTTGGACCGAACCACAAAAGGAGGGGGAGTATCGATATTCATCAAAGATACCCACACCTCCAGGTTGGTGGCAAAGCACGAAGCATCAGAGACTATCCATGTGCAACTAACAGTGGGTAAAACTGCCTTCCAGTTTATAGCCTGCTACAGACCACCCTCCCAAAACCAGGAACCCCACTCGGCCTTCCTGAGAACACTGGAAAATATGAAGGTCTCTCCAAACACCATTATATTGGGCGACTTCAACTACCCAAACATAGACTGGGAGCATTACTCTAGCTCCAACACCCTAGCCCAAAGGTTCCTAGAATTTATAAACTCAGATGCTATGGAACAACTTGTTACCACTCCCACAAGAGGCGAAAACATACTGGACCTGATCATCACCAACATGGGGACTCTATGCTCCAGACCAGAAGTGTATCCCTCACTGGTAAGATCAGACCATAAACTAATCTCAATGGATATTCACATCCCGACCCCACCCCTGCCCAGAAAACCACAGTGAAAAACTTCTCTAAAGCAAATTTTACACTCCTCAAAACTGAGGTGGAATCCTTCAAAGCCCCCGGGCCTGTGGAAAATACAGCCCAGACCGCAGAATCCTTTATAAACGCATTCTATGAACACCTTCAGGAATGCATGGATCATGCGATCCCAAATAAAACCAAGACCCAATCCTCCAAAGGCAGACGTCCTGTCTGGTGGACCCCAGCCATAAACAAACTATACAATAGAAGGAGGAAGCTACTAAATGATAAAGCAAAATCCCAAAAAGGGAAGGCATCACTGATCAGTATTAGCAAAAAACTACGGGCACACATAAAATTGTCTAAGGCCAGCTTCGAGAGAAAAATTGCACAGGACACTAAGGATAATTACAAGGCTTTCTTTAGTTATGTTAGGAACCTGGGTGGTAATTCCTAGATATGCTCAGAATTAGTCCAAAATGACAAAAAATACACCGAACACACAGACATTGCCAACATCCTAGCTGACAGGTTCAGCGCAAACTTCCCCACCAAAAGGGCAAATATCTATCCCAGCAGAGTGCTGCCCCCCTGACATCTCAGATGCTCAGGTAAGAGCCGCCCTCTCCAAAGCAAAAAACACAGCATCAAAGGGACCAGATGGTGTCCCGGGCTGCGTCCTACATGAACTCAAAGAAGAGCTAAACCCAAACATAAAACTACTGTTCAATCTCAGCCTTACTACAGGATATGTGCCCAAAGAGTGGCGTACAGCAACAGTGGTCCCTCTCCATAAAGGTGGTGCCTCAACGGATCCTGGAAACTATCGCCCCATAAGCCTGACTAGCTTGGTCTGCAAAGCTATGGAAAGGATCATCATGGACCTCATAAATAAAGATATTGGGGACCTACAAACACTGGATCCTACCCAGTTCGGCTTTGTTAAGGGCAGATCCTGCCTCTTAAACCTGGTTGATTTCTTTGAAACAGTCACCAAGGCCATTGACGAGGGAAACGTGGTCCACACAGCCTACCTGGACCTCGCAAAAGCCTTCGATACAATACCCCACTCAGGCATTATAGATAAGCTCACCAGCTTAAATATAAACCCCTATGTCACTAGATGGATTGCAAACTGGCTCAAGGACAGAACCCACATGGTTAGAATTGCTGGAGCCATGTCAGACTCCAAACCAGTTACAAGTGGTGTCCCACAAGGCTCAGTCCTGGGACCTCTCTTGTTCAGTATATATTTCTCGGAGGTACAGGCCAACACGGAAGGACTGTGGCTGACCAAGTTCGCAGATGACTGCAAACAGGGTGCCATAATCGACTCTCCAGCCGACACAAGCATCCTCCAAAAGGGCCTCATAGAAACAGACAACTGGTGCCAGAGCCATGGCCTCAAGCTAAATGCCAAAAGTGTATAGTCATCCCCTTTGGCAAAAACAAAGTGCCCACAAATTACCACATAGGTGGAAATCCATTAAGTACAGAAGAAGTAATTAGGGACCTGGGGACCCAAGTTGATAGCAATCTCTCATTTGACAACCACGTGGCCAAAGTGGTTAGAAAAACATTTTATATAGCCCACCTAATCATGAAGGGATTCACATCTAGATCAGGGGAGGTCATCGTGCCTCTTTACTCATCCCTCATCAGGCCCATAATTGAGTACAATGCCCCTTTTGGGATGTACCTTACCAGACACCTGCGGCAACTGGAAAGACCCCAAAAGTACCTCACCAAGAGGATCAAAGGGCTCAAACAGATGCCATATGCTGCCCGGTTAAAGAAACTCCAGCTCTACTCAGTGGCATACCGCCTGTTCAGAGGAGATCTGTGCCTGATGTATAAAGCCATGTCCAACCCGGAATTAATGGACATGCTGCACCTCAGAAAATCCAAATCCCATCGAGCTACGCTCGAGAGACTTGAACCTCAGCACTGAAATAAATAGGACATGCTGGAGGGACAGATTCATAACCCAGAGGCTCCCTTCACTCTGGAATAAAATCCCAGTCCAGGTTAGGCAGAGTCCCTCATTGACTCTCTTCAAGAGGAATCTTGATGAGTGGATGGGAGATCGTAGGTTTACCCCGGGTATCACTTCTGTGTCACTGTTAGATAGAGGCATAGTATACTAACCTCGAAAAAGGGCATAGCAAAATAAATTTAAAATGGGTGGCGAAAGCCAAACACATTCTGTCTAGGCTTATAATTGCCCTAGGGCAGATAGCCTAGTATGAACCTATGAACCTATAATGCAAAGGTAAAATACATATATAAATTCGTACAGTTAGGAACAGCAAATGCTTAAATTGTACATTATAAACACAATTAAAGACAATAGATAACACAGTTTACAGGTATTTACATTCAGAGCAATAAGTTTCAACTGTCTGAAAAATAAGCATCTGAGGTTACTTGATATTTACAATATTTACATACTTGGAGTCAAGACAGAGAACTTGCTTAATCTGAGGATGCTAGCTTAGGTTTGTTTTAGGAGAGGAGAAAATAAATTTGTAGGGTAGCAAGGAGTATGGAGAGCTCAAAGGGGAAATTTCTTAGAATTTATGTAGGGTGAAAGCAGGAACATTTACGTTTAGTAGACAGGTATGAGAAAAGTTGGGTCTTGAAGGATTCAGAGTTAGGTATAGTCCTAAGTGAAGGAGGGAGAGAGTTCCATTTTTTGCCTAGAGAGAAGGAGTTGGCCTGCAGGACATTTGGGTTTGTGGATAGAGATTAAATTTTGGTGTTCAGATCTCAGAGATCTGATTGGGATGTATGGGGGAAGGATGTTTGTTAAGGCTGGGCATTTCTCTGGATAGAATATTAATTTGTGAGCGGTGGTTAGTTGGAAATATTCTAGGTGGTTAGAAAGTTCCAGCCAGTTCAGAGATTGTAGTGTAAGGCAGTGGTAAGTAGAGGTTTTGGATTTAGTTGCGAATTTCGAGTTTAGAGGTGCTGGAAGAAGACAGGTTAGTTAGAAGAGGGACTCCATATAGTAAAGAAGGAAGGAGGTAGGTAGTTAGTTGCTATAGTATGCCTGGAGGAGTTGGAGAGAAAGCGGTTATTCCTATAGAGGATACCTAGCTTTTGGTGTGTTTTCTTTATGTTTTGTTGTATGTGGATATCAAATTTAAGGTGTTCGTCTATGGTAATGCCAAGGAGTTTTGCAGAAGGGACCACTTCTATAGCAGTGTTGTTTTGGCTTAGGACTTTGAAAGCATTTTTGTCGAAAGAGAAAGCCCTGGATGGAGGGAAAATAAGTATTTTAAATTTATTACAGTTGAGAGAGAGATGGTTGTGGTGCATACAGTTCTCAGTAGTGGAAAAAGCTATTTGGGTTTTAGTCAATAGTTCAGGAAGGTTAGAGGCGGCACAGACTAAGGTAGAGTCATCAGCGTATTGGATAACTGTTGTGTCAGGGCTGACAGTGTAAAGGTTATTTATGAAGATGTTGAAAAGCATAAGTCCGAAGATGGACCCCTGGGGAACACCAGTGGGTGTTGGCAAGAAGGAGGAGGTAGAGTTCTTCCATCTGACAGCTTGAGATCTGTCTGATAGGTAGCTGGAGAACCAGGATAGGGTGTCAAGGGAGAGATGAAGGTTGGAGAGATGAAAGAGAAGGTGCTTGTGGGAGATGCTGTCGAAAGCTTTAGAAAGATCTAGCAGTACTGTGGATACTAGTAATCCAGAATCCCGGGCTCGATTTACTGTTTCTAAGAAGGATAATAAGGCAGTAATGGTGCTGTGGCCAGGGCGGAAACCATGCTGGGTGGGTGTTATGAGATGGTTCTGAGTTAAGAAAGGCATAAGTTGGTGGTGGACACATTTTTCTAGAATTTTTGATATTGGTGAGAGTAGGGCAATTGGGCGGAAGTTGGAGATATTGGTGTTTTTGCCTCCTTTGTGAAGAGGTAGAATGAAGGCAGATCGCCAAAGTTTGGGTACATATGACTCTTTTAAAGATCTGTTAATTAGGATGCTGATAGGGAGAGCGATACCTTCAGCAGCAGATCTGAGGAAGGAGGACGGTATGTTGTCGGGGGCATTTCAGCATGGCTTTAGTTTGGATAGGAGTCTTTTTATGAAAGTAGTTGAGACAGATTTGAGCTCGAGATAAAGAGGACAGTTATGAGGGTTGTTAGGAGAAGAGGAAAGAGAGCTGGATGGATTATTGTCTGGAAAAGATTTGGTTAGATTAGCTATGGATTCTATAAAAAATGTAATGAAGTGAGAGCTTAGTTCTGAGTCAGTTATGCTAGGGTCAGGGCATGGATTATTCCTGGACCCTGGATGGAGTAGGGAATTAACAGATTTCCAGAATTGTTTTGGGTTCTTGTTATTGTTGGACTGAAGTTTATTATAGTAGTTTTTTTTGTCCAAGGTGATTAGTTTTTTTACTTGGTTGCGGAGTTGGGTGTATTGAAGCAAGGTAGAAGGCATCTTATTTTTCTGGTATAGCTTCCAGGATTTGTCCCTGCGATGCATGATTTGTTTTGTTTCTTTGGATAGCCAAGGAGCAGAATTAGCCTTGACTCGTTTGTTTCTTGGCAGGGCTTGGGAGTTGAGAGGTTTTAGGAAGATAGAGTTAAAATGTTCAACAGCATTGTCAAGGGGAAGAGTATTTTGGATTTGCCAGTTAATATGTTTAAACGTGTTTGAGAAATTTGTAGGGTTGAAGTTGCTGAGATTACGAGTGTGGATATAGTGGTGTTGATATTGGGTGGAGTTAGCTGAGCAATGTATGAAAGCAGGGACAAGGACACTGGAGGTGTCTGGAATAGTGCCAGAGAGAGTTATTTGGTTTGGATGGGAGACTAGGATCCAGTCGATGATGGATCTTGGAGGGTGTTTTTTGTTAGGACGAGTGGTTGTGTATGTGGATTACTTGGGTGAAGTTGTAGAAGTTAATGAATAGGGAAGGGGAAGGAGAGTTAATTTTATTCCAATCAATATTAACATTGTCTAGAATGTAGGTTTCGAATTCTATTTCAGTTGAGGCCCAGTGAAGAATATTTTCAAAGGTAGAGATGTTGTCGCCTGGGGAGATATATAGGGAGATAATGCAGATATTTTTATGTTTATTTAGTCGTAGGACACTAGCTATTAGTTCAGAATTTTTGAATTGTGGAGTTGGAATTTGTAGAGGGATTAATGAAAGAAGGTTGGAGTAGATTAGTGCAGAGCCACCACCTTTTTTGTTTAAACGGTCACTTCTATGGATTAGGAAACCAGGAGGTAGGATTTCAGAGTCAGCAATATGGGGGTTTAGCCAGATTTCAGAGATGGCTAAGATGTCAGGTTGGATGTGGAAAATCCAAGCTTGTATTTGGTGCATTTTGTTATTAAGGCTCTGGGCATTGATAGTGAAGAACTTAAGGGTGTTAAGAGAGGAGGCAGAAGAAGAAGAGGGGGAAGGGGAGTGTGCAACAGAAGCAGTATGGGATGGGGGGAAGGAGTTACCACCTGTGAGGCAAGGGCCAGGGTTGGGATGGGTATCTCCATATAAGGCTAGGTCATTATAGGGAATGGAATAACTTTTAGCCTTTTGGGTTTGTTAAGTAGGAAGCTGTTTGGGGCTAGTAGTAGTTTAAGAGTGAAGGTATTTGTAGTAGTGTTACAGTCTCAAGACAGTCCATTAAAACACAGCACACTATCCTAGTTTTAAAATAATTTTCCTGAAGAGGAAAGTAATAAAATATTAACAACATTTAGAAAATGGAAGTTTTTCCCCCAAAGGGAACTTATCTACCCAGGAAAGGAGAGCACAAGCCAACCATCGATCCTCGGAAGCCTCAGAACAGTATACTCTTCTGTGACAGTAAAGCTGTGAAGGCTTCAAACCCAAACTTCTCATTAAGTCAGCTCAGCTCAAGCTGAAAGACAGTTTGGACATGTGGAATGTGCCCTGAAGCCTTGGAAGCTGGTGGGCTGTTGTATCCTTGACATAACTCATATAGCTAAGGCTACTGCAGCAGTGATCAATATGATGAGCATCTGTTGTTATAGAGCTTATGAAAATTTGGGGAGAAATAATTAGCTTTCAGTAGGGAATATTACTTATAGGTGGGGACTGCAACTTGATTTGCAACACAGAGGGTTGTATCTGTGGGACCTAAAAGGTAAAATAACAAAAGAGGGTTGATTTCTTAAGAAATGTATGAAAATATTCGATATGGAAGATGTGAATTCAGTAGTAGGTACTCGGGCAGAATTTACATATTATTCCCCAACGTACAATAGCTAAGCTAACCAGACAGAAATTGAAAACGGGCTTCTGGCCCAGTCGGACATAGCCCGGTTAACAAATGTAATAAATAAATATTTCACAGGGGCATGTGTATTTAATTAAGACTTCAACACACATCCTATAAGTATTTCAGATCACATGCCAGTAAAACTAAGATAAAAATGCAGGGTAATGAAGTAAAGAGGAGACACTGGTGCTTCTCCATTTACCTGTTAAAAAGAAAGGAATTTAAGGACTGGCCAGTGGAAATTATTTAAGAACTATTATGAAAGACAGAAATTTCTTCAGGCATTATAGCTTGAATGGGATAAAATGAAATTGGAGTTTAAAGATCAGGCAAAAATAAAAGAAAAATGGATATGGTTAAGAAGTAACAAGAATTATTTACAAGGGCTGACAAAGGTTAAAGTATTGCAGAATAAGGGGAATATCACAGAACAAGAACAGGCATAAGTGCAGAGTGTTAAAGAAAAAATAAGGGAGTATCTGGATAGTATGCATAAGTTTAGAAAGATGGTTGTTAAGCAATCATTTTTTGGTTCTAACTCCAGAGCAATGAAAATTTGTATAAAGCAGAGAAATATGGAAATCAAGAAAAGGTACAAATGGAAATGTTTATGGCAGACTTAAGCATGCCATAGTTAGAGGAAGATGAGGTTCAACAACTAACAAGACAGGACATGATGAGATAAAAAAAATAATCAATTTGCAGGAAAGTTTCCAGCAGCAGATGGTATTCCTATGGAAGTTTGGAAGTTCGGATGGAAGAAAGCGATAAAGATCTGGAAGATTTTGTTTAATATTATTTTAAAAGGAGGGGCAGCATCAACATCTTTGAAGTAAGCTGTGGTAGCTGTATTACCCAAAGAGGGTAAAGACCCATCAGACCCAGCCTCATATTGACACATTGCAATTTTAAACTATTACTGTAAAGTGTTTATGTCTACACTAGCTAAAAGAATGGCAAAGGTGTTGCCAAAATTGAAAGATATGGATCAATGTGGTCTTGTGGAGGGTAGACAAACATTTGAAACATTAATAGAACAACAATGATCCAGAGGGAAGCAGAATGTAAGAAAATACCACTGCTGTTGTTGGGTCTTGATGCAGAGAAAGCATTCAACAGAGTAGGCTAGGATTTTATGGGTAGGGCAATGGAAGCATTTTCATTCAATGATAAAATAATGAAAAAGATATACGAGGGATCAGTGGCAAAAATGTAAGTGGTGTGGTTCTTCTCTGATGAGTTGTGTCTGAACGGAGAATCCTGATAGGCGTGTCCTCTTTCCCCTTTGTTATTTTCTTTATATTTAGAGCCATTAGCAAAGAAAATAAGGGACATGGAAATTCAAGGTTTATAACTGGTTGGTAATCAAGAAAAGCTGGCTTTATTTGTAGACAATATTAGTTTGTACATCAAAGAAGAAAACAGAACATCTCAGTGTTGTGGAACATTTTGAGACAGTTTCAAGTCTTTTCGGGACATAAAATTAATGAAGATAAAACATAGGATATAACTGTAAACTATGTACCAACACTTGAATTGTTTCAGCAATACCCATGATGCTTTTAGGAGTATGGATTAAAAAGGATTCTGCCATAGCAGCTAAGGATATGTGCGAAGAATTTAAACAAAAGATAATACAAAAACTGAGGAACTGTAAGTTCTTGTTAATGGATATGGATAACAAGGTATAAGCAGTGAAAATGTTTTTAGTCCCTTAAGTTTTATATACAGGTCAGGTGCATTTTTTATCAACCAGAGGGGAAGTCATGGACAACAATTAATGAAGACTTGAAGGATTTTATCCGGGAGGGAAAACAGGCAAGGATCAAGTGGGATAAGTTGATCCTTCCCATAGTACAAGGAGATTTAGGTTTACCTGGTTTGACGGGATATTTTAGAGCTACACAGTTAAGGCTCATATACATAACACAAGCAGAAAGCTATAATTCAAAGTGGAAAGGGACGGTGATGACGCGGGAGGGGGGAATTCAAGAAATAATGTTAGAGTGTGATTTTGGATATATATCCATAAGGAGAATAACAGCCATACAGAATATTATATTTGTGAAGTAGTAGAAAATATTCTAAGAACTAAGCCAACAAAAGAATGCAGAAAGGAGATTTTGCCAATAGGGAGAACTGCAATTAGGGGTACAGAGAATATGTAAGACAGAACTGGAATTTACTGGAGAAAAGTGATAAAGGAACCAACATATTGGGAGCAAATAAATACAAAAGAAAAGAGAATAGAAACAGGGCATGAAAAAGACATTTGGACTGCAGGCTAGAGACTGCCTTCCCTATCAGGGATTGCTATCAGAGTATAGGTTAAGAGAAAGGGATAAGGTAATCCACAGAGAAAGACCTGCTCTGGTAGAGAATCTAGAACAGAAGCTGATGTTAAAAAGGGATAATTAGTAGGGCACATAAAATATTGCACAATAACTAGAGGAATAAATCAGAGGAGGTTAGAAAAGATTGAGAAGAGACACTGGATAAGTAATTTACACGGAAACAATGGCAGGACATATGCATGGTTCCAGAATATACAATAAAGGCTAGAAGGTTTAGGATTTTTGCCTGAAGTGTTTGTGTAGGTATTGTTATACCCCAAGCAGACTCCAAAGAAATTTGTCATCAGATAAATGTTAATGTTAGTGGTGTGATGAGGAAGAAAGAGGTAACAGGGAACATATGTTTTGGGTGTGTAATGGGCTTTAAAAATACCGTACAAAGTACTCAATCACAAATATTGGGTGAGCAAACTAAGGAAATGATTTCTTCAGGTGGGATACAGGTTCAGAATTGCCTAGACATTGTAAGGCCTTTTAACTTTAATTCTAGTGGCTGCAAAAAAAGCAATTACTACAAAATGGAAATCAAACTCTAAACAAACTATATTTGAAATACTGAATATTGTAACAGAGACAAAGGATCTTTAGAAAAGGGTAGGAGCAAATTACATAGAAGAAATGGAAAGTGTCAGAACAATACATGCAGAATAATATTTTGGAGGAATGAGGTTTAAGGGAAGGTAGGAATCAATTAATTCGATGCTGGGTCAATGATAATTATACAAAAGAATACATGTCATGTATAATGTCTGCAACTGGCAATATGTTGGGTTTGTTTTCTTTTATATAACTGCATGTTTATCTATGTCTTATTGATAATTCAATAAACTTTAAAAAAAAAAAGGATTCTGTTATGGCAACTACAACACGTAGGAAGAGACTAAGCAAAAGGTAACGCAAAAAATGAGACACTAGAACCTCTTGATTATGGATATGGATAGGAAGATATGAGCATTGAATATGTTTCTAGTCTCTTTAGTTATTACACATAGTACAGGTGTATTTTATCAACTGGAGTAGAAGCTGTGGACCATAATTAATAATTTATTTGGGAGGAGAACAGAGCAAGAGTTAAGTGGAATAGGTTTAATCTCCCAAAATAAAAAGATGGTTTTGGATTACCTAATTTGAAGGGATATTTTACAGCTACATAAATAAGGCTCATACACACAACACAAGCAGAGGGTTATACGCCCACGTGGAAAGGGATGATGATGAAATGGGGTCAGTTTGAGAAGTAAGAGCAGGAGGAGTTTGGATGCAGGTCCACAAGGAGAACAGTTATACAAATTATTACACTCATAAAGCAGCAGAAAGTATTCTATGTAGCAAACTAACATGGTAATAAAGAAAGGAGATTTTACAAACACTGGTGATAAGCAGTACAGAGTGTGTGCAAGAGGGTGTTGTAATTTACTGGAGAATATCAGCACTGGAGACAAGGTTTGGGAACAAATAACTGGAGAGAGAAAGGAAGAATAGGCTGAGGCCAAGCGGAAGTGTGGCCTGCAGGTTACTGACTACATTCCCTACTATGGACTGATAAGAGTATACGCAAAGAGAAGGGGGGATGGATTGTTAAATTAAAGAACAACTCTAGTAGAGTTTTAGTTAAGTCTAAAACAGAACTTCCTCTTAAAAAGGGATACCTAGTAACGTATATAAAATACTGCATGATAACTTTAAGAACCAATCAGAGGAGATTAGACAAGAATTGGGACTACAGAACGGAAAGACAACATACAAAGGAACAATGGGAGGAAATCTGTATGGCTCGCAAATATGCAATTAAGTCCAGAAAATTTAGGATTTTTGCTCGGAGTTGTTTGCACAGGTATTTTTATACACCAAGCAGACTTCAGAGAATTGTTCCTCAGTCAGATAGCAAATGCTGGAGTTGTGATGGTAAAGACAGGTTTTAGTGGGAGCATGTTTTTGGAAATGCAGTTATTGGCAGATTTTAAAAATTCCTTAGAGAATACTTTGTCAGACATATTGGGAAAGCAAATGGTTTTAACTAAGGAAATGATTCTCCTGACCTGGCATGTGTGATTTGAACTGCCCCAGAAATAGTAAGGTCTTACTACCAAGTTCAATGCTAATTGATGAAAAAAATACTAGAAAATCTAAATCAAAATCTAAACCAACTGTGACTGAAGTACTGAACATCGTAAAGGAGATAAAAGAACTGAAAGTTGGATCCTTAGAAAAGGGAAGGAGTATATTACAGAGAAATAAATTGAATCTATTGGAATGGTATATGCAGAATGGTGCTCATGAGAAGGAGTGACATTTAACAGAAAGCAGAAACTGAACAGTTTATGTAATGTTGGACTGAATGAAAGTTGTTAAAATGAACACTGCATGAAAACAACAAAGGAAACATTAGTATGGTCTGTTTTCTTTTCTGTTACTATATATGTAGCTATGTCACTTTTTAATGTCACATTTAATAAAGATGTTAAAAAAATTCTCTCTCCAGGCTAGTTAACTATATCGTCTGACAGCAAACATAACATAGCCGAGTGGTCCTACCATCATTCACACAAAGAAGGAAGACAGGCTGCCAGTTAGAAAAGCAAAATACTTTTGTAGAATACTACATCATGGAATATGACTCTAGGTAAAGACCACTTAGTTCACCTGCTCTGCCACGTTGTGTACCTACAGGATAAGCTGCAAATCCTACATAATTAACAGCTTAGATTTTTCCCCATTTTTTTTACACTCTTTAAAAACGTTAAACGGCTGTCCCATAAATTTTTGAATTTTGTTAACCTCTGTGGCCTTACCAACACCACAGGGTGCCAGTGCCAATTATTCCTACAATCAAGCGCCCCCTAAGTTATGTACCCTCAATGGTCTTAACATCATTTCAGGAAAGCTACACGAATCGTCTTGCCCACCCTTTCTGATAAGTAATGCTTTATCATGTCTTTGCTAAGTCTTGTTCACATGCATGTCAATCATTAATTTGTTTATTTATAGAAGATGTCACACTGCTTAGACTTAAAAAAAAAATCTTAGAATGCATTCAAAAGTGTACATCGGTACTGATTTTTAGCTTAAGTAACACAAATCTCTTTAGTACCCTCAAGGAAAAACAGCTTACATACTATCACTTGGAGCTATGAAATGCAGTAAACAGAAAATGCACCGGTGTAGCCAACTTAAGTCTGAAACAGATGGAAGTAAGAAGAATATATAATCTTTAAATAAGATTTTACAAATATTCTGCAAATATACACATGCATCCTTGGAAACAGTGCTAAAAGGGAAGCAGCTAATCAGTGAATAAATCAGATTTATCCATTTATTTCAAAATGTGATGTCAGCCTTTTTACTATACTTCAACATCTAGCAAGATATAGAAAGAACTAAAGTTCATGAAGTCCCATTAAAACATTTATACAGATAGTGATATACAAAAATACATGCATAAACAAAAGATGATACACAACCTTATAAACTGAAAGAGATGATACAGGCAAACGAGTGAGTATACAAGGCAATGAGGAGATTTGTTATGAACTTTGAAATGTTCACACCTTGCAAAGTAAGTTGGAACAGCAGTCATGATGCCCTCAGATACAACCTGCGGAGATGATGCTGTGCTTTCTTCATTTGCAAGTGCTACAGTTTTTTTTTTGCTTACATAATTATATACCACAGGGCTGGCTTCCTTCCTGTACATGTGCTGTCTCTATTAATAGGTTTGATAGAAGTACTGTCAGCATTATTAATGGATCCCTGGGTTACATCAGGCAGGCACAGTGAAAGGGCGCACACCAAGTGGACGGCACAGTAACACTAATCATGCAGCACTTTACACATAATCACATCTGCGCTTCTTCAATGCCTCTAAATGAATGAATCGGTTTCTGTTTCAGAGGTTGGTCAAATAAAAACTGTCTACAATTATAACTGCATATTTCTGAGAGGGAAAAAACTCATACAAAGAATGATATTTCACTTTTATTACTTGATATCAGTAGATGCAATTTGTAGCTTACCTTTTTTTCATAAAGCTGTAATGTAGGACTGTGTAAAACCTGAGCTTTACTCCAGGAAATCATGGTGATGCAGCATAGAGCCGAAGCTAGTAAACAACATTTGCCACAGGAAGGTGGCAGGCTCTGAATACCACCATGAGAATATTAAGCAAAGCTCCAGGCCAGCTGCACACAGGTGTTAGGGTGCACATAGCACAGCCCTGTGCTGATGGCTACAATAGTTTCCAGAATGTACATACACTGTACTGCAGACACACACAGAAAGCAGATACTGCCCACTGCAAACAACACAACAACGTAGTGTTTGGTATCGACCAAAAGAAGTACACACTCTACAGAATAGCAGAGATAACACAGCATGGCAGTAAGTTGTGTAGGCAAAGTCTTTTCCAGGGGTATGGATAGAGATCTACATATAATGCTGATGATTCTTCTAATGTCAGACGTGATCTAACTGAACAAATGGCATTGGCAGAGGTTTCTATATATGGCATGTCAGAGTACTTTGGCATGCACTGCCAATTTAAGCACATGCCATTGTTCACAACGGTCACATTATTCCTGTTTCTTGAACTTGGAGTAGGGAAAATGTGGCATATTTCTTATGTTCGCAATCTTCAGGCGGCAACTTGCCCCGAGAGAAGCCAATTATCCGCTTAATAATGCAGCACAGTGCCTGAAAATACGGTGCCAAATATCTGACTCTACTACTATCTTTGTCCACTAAAGAGAGAGAGATACACAACTAAACTGTCTTCAACCTCCCGATGCAGAGATTCAGATCCAAATACTTGTTATGGTCACTGAATTAATACTACTTTAAAGTTACTTATTTCCCTGACCAGAATGTAAAGAGTGCTACTATATGCCTTATTACATTTGGAAAAAAGTCAACATTTAATTGGTTTACCAGGCATTCAGGTATTTTAGTACGGCCAACTGAACAGCTGATGTAAAGAAAGGAGAGGGGTTACCTGCTGAAATGAATGCTACCAATAATAGTACCCAACCACTGCCTCAACTGACAAATGCAGTGATTATCAAGCTTGACAATTTTCTTGTAAAGGCAAAAAGACACAAGTCATGATGTTGTGCTCTGCTATGCTAATATAAATAACTTCAGAATATCCATCCATCATAAACTAAAACATCAATTAGCCTTTCATTCATTCTCCAGTTACTCTCTTACTCCTTTTCAGAGTACTAAGCAAACTGTGGCGTATCCTGGTATGTAATGGATATGAGGCAAAGAAACCAATCCTGTATTAAGCACCAGCCCACTGCAGGACTTGCACACCTACAAGCAATTTGGAGAAAGCATCTGTGAACTGGAAGGAAACTGCAGAACCCAATGAGAACTTACACAGACTGTAGGAGAACATGCAGACTTCATGCAGAAGGCACTCCAGCCAAGAACCAAACTGGATGCTTTCTAACTTTTTCTTTCCTTATGTTCTTTTTGCCCCTGTGACTGTGAACTATCAAATATCTCTAAATGGAGTCAAGCCCATTTGTTTCTCTGTGGTGGGGAGTCCCAACAAGCATAAAAAACGGCCATCTATTGGGGGGGTATCATTCAGGCAGCAATGAGAAAAGAACATCTAAATGGCAACTCCATCCAGTGGGGAGGGGGAAGACAAGCTGACCACATCACAGTAAAGACATATTACACCCTCTCCCTACAACTGTATCCTCCTCTGCACTCACTGATAATGGCTACCACCAGACAGTGGCTTGGTGGGCAGCAAGCCTGTTCTCAAAACACCTTCACAATGTTGCCCCACCTTGAAGGAATTTTGGTAGTACGCATCCTGCTCTGCTACACCCTCCCCACCAGGGTGGCCAACATGTCTGTCCCCCCAGCAGCTCTGATAAGCTCCTGAGCGACCAGTTGAACTCCTGTCAGATGCAACCTATGAACATTTTTGTTCTTAACTAAACAACTAATTACATTGCCACACTATTTGGGTGTGTGTGGGTCGAGGGGGGATTCCATTCTGATATCGCTAAGGGCAATTTAGCAATGCAGCTGCAAATGAACATTTGAAGTCTAGAGGAAAATAAATTATTTTTAAAGAAGTATACACGTCAGTGATCACGATGTATTTTTGGTTATATTCACACGTGTGTATATGCTAATATGTATGTATATATGGTTTGGTACGTGTGTGATGCATGAAACTGCTTGCACTGCAGTACTGTAGGATTATGAAAAAAGTTTTGCCATTCATCATGGACTGAGTTCAGTATTCACACACTGCAAAATACTTCATACAGCATACAAATCAGATTCCCCACCCATGTTCCATTTATGCAAATCCTGTTTATTTAGACTGGAGTAGTGTTTTTCACCGACTTCACTAGATTAGAAACCTGAGTATCTAATGAATATGATTTTAGTTAGTGTATGTGCACTTTACATGTGCTTTTTTATGAATGTGTCATCTTCTAAGTTGTCTTCTCCAGTTCTGAGGTATTTCTTAGACTTTTTTAGAAAAGTAGTAAAGATTTTTTAGCTTTACAGATTAGTTAGAGCACATTACTTACTTTATTTTTTAGTTAGAAATGAGTCCATTTTGTCAGTAATGCCATTTACTGATTAGCTGGTCTCAGTCAGTATTTTATTTTATGCAATATGCAAAAATCAAAGGTAACTACCAGCTTAAGCAGGAAATAAGCACACTTTTCCTTAACAAATTTGTAGTCATCTTACAGTTTACCTGTGAATTTTCTCCATTCTAGTTTTAAAATTTCTCAGTGATGTACAGCAATCCTTGCAATTCACAAAATCAGTGCCGCAGATCAGGTCAACCTGCCTTACAATCCCCACATGCATCTACACACAAGTTCCTGAAACTCCTTCAGTAAATCCATAAAACTTCCAGAGTCTTCTCTGGTGCTTCCACAGCTTCTACTAGTCAGAGTCAATCAACAGTCTCGAATCTTGGCCTCAAAATCTCTTTCAATGGGAGACAAGCATGTCTAATCTTTATGGTTACAAGCCATACTTTTAACCTCAGCTTTTTTTACAGTAACTTTGACTGGGCTCTCACAGGATTTTATTACCATAACATACTAGTTATAAATGTCATCAAGTTTTCACTATAGTGTGTGATATATGCACAGCACGTTTATGTGAAAAAGAGCTACTTTGTCAAAATATAATATGTGTGTAAGGAATATAAATAGACTCCCTTTAAATCACAAACTTGTTATGAAATTACTATGCACACTGGAAATAATGCTCACAGGCAAGCAACAAAGTAACCATACAAACAGAGCCCCCCCCCCCCCATAGCAACCAATCTAACTACTAAGCCAAACAGTGACAATTAAAACACAAGGCCAAATGAAGCACATCTCTCTCTCTCTCTCTATATATATATATATATATATATATATCAAAATGAGCTAAACACATTCATATCTAATACTTAATATTGAGAAAAAAAAAGATCTAAACTTAAAAATACTGACAAAACTGAATTTATACTATGGAAGGATTTATTCCCTTTTCCCACTTTTGTTTAACCTCAGAGTTGGTATATATAATTAGTAGGGGGTGTGGGGGTGCAGTGGTGCTTGCCTCCCCCACAGAAATACTGTTTTTTGATGTGTTCAGAATTTATGACATTTTGTATTGTGCCCCCGACACCCCTTGTTAATTATATATACCAACTCCAAGGTCGCAGAACAGAGGGGAAAAGGTATAACTCATTCCTTAGTATAACTTCAATTTTTGTCAATATTTATGAGTTGAGATATTACTGTGTTTAGATATTTGTGAGTTTAGATTTTTTTTTATCAATACTAAATGTTTAGGTTTTAGTATGTTTAGATCACTTTAAGTAAACCCATACAGGTATATATTCTAACTGTTTCTTACTGAAATTGGTACACCTTGTTTGCTGTAGCATAGACGAGATCCAGGCCTGCTGAATCTAGCTTTATTTGTATGCTTGTTGTTTGTTTATTTCCCTGAAACGCTAATTCCACCTAAAACGCGGCCTTTTAGCACTTCTGTGGATCCCTAGTGATATCTGCATTGCTTACTGTACTTATTTCCTTGTTTCACTTGAAAGAAAGTTACTGTTTGTCGTTTTTGCATTTAAATTACCTGTAGCACATTGCATTTAAGTTACCTGGCACTTGCTCACTAAAGCAATTATATAAGTCAGCTCTAAAAAATTAAAAGCACTACACCCTCACAAACTCCCTTGAGTACCTTGTTCCCCATTGGCCCTTTTTTCAATTATAAAGGAATTCCCAATACTATTCTAGCATGTCCAAAGGTCAGTTGTCAATCTCCTCTCTGGTCCAGCTGGTGAATCTGGGAATCTTGAGGCAATGTTACAACTGCCTCATGTACACAGACAACCCTCTCCTCCTCCCAACAAATTCCAACACATGTGAGAGATGCAACCATACAGCCAAACTGGAGGCTAAGCTCTCTCAACTCAGTACTGGCGTAACCAGTCAGGAGGAGAAGGAAACCACACTCACTACAATTCCAGTCTCACATAGACCTACCACGACAACAAACCAAACACATAAACACACAAAAAAGTACAGTTTTGTACCTACCATAAATGTAGATGTTCGAAGATCCACATTGCTGCAGTCCTTACACTTGGGTAGTCCGCTGTCCTCGGTCGGCCCGACTATCAAAGTATAAGGCTGACGTCGGTCAAGGCGCATTTGACTGACATCAGGACGCCAGGGTACAAATGCGCATGACCGACGTCATATCCTCAGTCTTTTCTTGCCCCAGATGTCAGAAGACCCTAGAAATAAAGGGCAAAACCAAAAGACAGCAAACCAACAACCAACCATCCTAGCACTAATAATATGTACAATATATACAATATACACCCTATTAACAACCCAACCCACACAACCGCCTCCAAGAGGGGAAGGAGGGAGGGTAAATTGGACTGCAGCAATGTGGATCTTCGAACATCTACATTTATGGTAGGTACAAAACTGTACTATGTTCTTCATCTCACATTGCTGCAGTCCTTACACTTGGGTAGAATCCCAAAGCAGAGGTAAGGGGGGATGGCTAAACTATAAGGAAGCAGGAGCTGCCAAAATGCCCTGCAAAACAGCAGTGGCAAAACCAGCCCTGGATTTAGAGTAAAGTGGAAGGTGATAATGCCTAGAGAAAGTATGCACTGAACTCCAAGTAGCTGCCACCAAAATATCCTTAGTTGCCACCCCCCTCAAAAAAGCTGTCGAAGTGGCAGTAGCCCTAGTGGAATGAGGCCTAATCCCAGCTGGAATTTCCTTGCCATGATGGGAATAACAGAAAGCAATGCAAAACCCAATCCACTTAGAAATAGTTTGTTTTGACACAGGCTTGCCCTGAGAACTCAAAGCAAAAGAAACAAATAACTGCTGAGACTGCCTGAACCCCTTAGTTCTGTCCAAATAATATCGCAACTGCCTGTGTACATCTAAAGTGTGCAAAATCTTCTCCCCTTTATTTTGGGGATTTGCATAAAAAGTAGGCAAATGAATAGTTTGGTTTAAAGCCACACTAGAAACCACTTTAGGCATAAAGGAAGGATTAGTACGTAAAGATACCCTATCCTTATGGAAAATTAAGAAAGGCTCAACCGCCATAAGGGCCTGTAACTCAGAAACCCTTCTTGCAGAGGTAATAGCCAACAAAAAGCAGTCTTCCATGATAAAACTTTAACTCAGCAGTAGCTGCAGGCTCAAAAGGTTGTAGAGTGAGTTTCTCCAACACAAAATTGAGATCCCAAGCAGGCGTAGGAGCTCTTCGTGGGGTCTTATATTCTTTGCCCCTCTAAGAAATTGCTTGAACAAAGGATGAGAAAACAATGGTGGGTCACAATCATAGTGAGCTGAAATTGCTGCAGCATGAACCTTAAAAGAAGAGAAGGACAAACCTTTGTCCAGTAACTCAGTAAGATATTGAAGAGCCACACTTAAATTAGGCTCGGAAATATCAAAATCCTTTGCTGCACTCCAAAATAAAAATCTCTTCCATTTATCTGCGTACACTTTCCTTGTACTAGGCCTTCTAGCTTCCAAAATAACATTCAAAACTTGCTGTGGAAGTGGAGGCCCACTACGGTTCAAAACAGAATATGCCAGGCTGTTAGGTGCAGAGAGTGAAGCTTGACATTGAGCAAATGACTGTCCTCCTGAGACAAATACCAGGCTTCTCAGTAATGGGTACCAATGCTGTCGAGGCCAATCTGGAGCTATCAAAATCATCCTTGGCTTGTCTTGTCTGGCCTTCAGTAGAACCTTTGGGAGGAGAGGCAGAGGTGGAAAGGCATACACATGAAGATTGCTCCAATTGAAAGAAAGAGCATCCACTTTCCAAGCTGTGGGATGAAACCTTTTTGTGCAAAACTTTGGCAGCTGGTGGTTCAGTGGAGAAGCGAACAGATCTATGTCTGGAGTTCCCCATGACACTGTCAATTTCTGAAATACATGAGGATCCAATTTCCACTCGTGGGGATCCATAATTTGTCTGCTCAACACATCTGCTAAGGAGTTCTGTGCTCCTGGCAGAAACCTTGCCTGAAGATTTAGCTGTAAACTGAGAGCAGTCTCCCACAAAATCATTGCTTGCCTGCAGAGGGGATAAGAATGTGTTCCGCCTTGCTTGTTGATGTACCACATGACAGTTGTGTTGTCTGTTAGAATCAACACCTGCCCTGGAAGAAGTAAATCCTTGAAAGCTATTAATGCAAACTGGACTGCTAACATCTCTTTCAAGTTGATATGTAGATGCTGTAGTCTGGCAGGCCACTTGTCTTGTATCCACTTTCCATTCAGATGAGCTCCCAAGCTATGTCTGAGGCATCTGTCGTTAGAATCTGACTCGCCTCTGGCCGGGTCACAGAGAGTCCCTTGTTTAGGTGACATTCCTGAGCCCACCACAAAAATTCCTTTTGAATGCAAGGTATTATTTGAATGACAGTGTCCAAATCCTGGCAGTGCTGTGTCCATACATTTTGAGATACCATTGCAGCTTCCTCATATGCAGTTTGGCATTGGGAAGCACCAGAATACAAGATGCCATGAACCCCAAGGCTTGAAGGACTGTCCTTGCAGTCAGCCTGGACAGATGAGACAACTGATGAAAGTAAAGGGAAAGATTCTTTTGTTTGTCCGGGGTCAAAAAGGCCATCTGGGATGCTGTATTCAGTCTCACACCCAGAAAGCACATGTCCTGAGAGGGTACTAGACTGGACTTTATTTCGTTCACAGAATACCCCAGGCATCTTAGCACTGCTATCACATAGTGTAAATGATGAAGAAGTTCGTCCTTTCCTAGAGCCAGAATCAGGCAATCGTCCAAGTAAGGATAAATCTGTATTCCTTTTAACCTGAGGAAAGCTATCACTGGAGCCAGAACTTTCGTGAACACTCTGGGCGCAGTAGATAAGCCAAAGGGCAATGCAGAGAACTGATAATGAGAATTCCCAGCTCGAAAACGCAGATACTTCCTGCAACTCAGTCTGATAGGAACATGAAGATAAGCCTCCTTGAGATCTAAAGTTACCATCCAATGATCTTTGCCCAGCAGAGGTAAAAGCTGCTGTAATGTCAACATTTTGAACTTGGGAATGTCCAGATAAGTGTTGAGGATAGATAGGTCCAAAATTGGTCTCCACGTGTTCCCTTTCTTTGGTACTAGGAACAGGCGAGAATAAAATCCTAGGGCCACCTCTGGCATAGGGACTGGCTGAATGGCCCCTATTTGGAGTAACAGAGAAATTTGCTTGTGAGCCTCTATTCTTTGTGGAGGAGGAACGTCTGGCATGCCTTTGAAAGGAGGCAAGGTATGGAAATAAAACCTGTAACCGTGGTGTATGATATCCAATACCCATCTGTCTTGGGTAATTAAACTCCAATTTTCTTTGAAAAGTGCCAACCTTCCTCCCAAAGGTGCTGCCAGACGAGAAGGCTCTGGCAGCTGAAAAGGTAGGTCATTGGGTCTGTTTACGAAAGGACTGACCCCTGCCCTCACCCGAAGACTGTGCAGGAGAACTCCCTGTCCTAGGCCTGAAAGAGCCCTGAGCTCTGCCCCTACCACGTCTAGCTCTACCCCTAGACTGGGAATCATAAGAAGGATACGTCCACCCTTTAATAGGCCAATTTCTACTAAACTTTGGAGGCTGAACCTGCAAAAAATCTTTAACAGTCTGCATAGACTTAGCCTTGTCTTCCATTTTCTTTAAAACAGACTCAACAGGAGAACCAAACAACACATCAGATTGTAAAGGAGCATCTAAAATCCTTGTTTTAACATGGTCAGATAAATTCTGATCCCTCAGCCAGGCGTGCCTGCGAATAACTGACCCAGTAGCAGCCACCCTAGACGAGGCCTGTACAGCATCAAAACCACATTGCAAAGAATGCTTACCCACCTGTTCAGAAACATGTACTAAATCTTGCAACTCTTTACAATCAATACCTTCTGCCAGAGCATCAACCTTAGACTTCAATTGTGAAAGGAGATAATTTTGGTATTTCAACATGTGAAACTGGCAATTCAAGGCCCTCATAGCTAGAGTGGAGGAAGTATAAACTTTCTTTCCCCATCTATCCAAAGCCCTGGCCTCTTTATCAGAAGGAACCAGATTCTTGACAACAGAAGCCTTAACACCTTTAGGCCCCTGACTAACAGTTTCTGGGTCCGCCCTAGGACTCTTAAAAAGATACTTATGAGCTTCAGGCACCCTGTAATACCTATCCGGTTTAACAGGAGCAGGAGGCAAAGAATCAGGATTAAGAGAAGCCTCTGAAAAAACATCTTCTACCACATCCAAAACAGGAGGTATAGCCAAAGGCCTATGCTGGGGTAAAACAAAAATTCCCTAAGCCTTTTCCTGGAATCAGAGAAGTCCTGACCTTCCCACTTAAAATGTTCCCTCATGGAATGAAGAGTTTCCGAAAATGAAAAATCCTCAGGAGGAGAAGCAGAAGGAGTAGAATCATCCACCTCAGAATCAGAATAAGGAGAATACTCCTGCAAGTCTTCAGCCGAAGACTCTGAAACATCCGAAGCCTGCTCAAAACTCCCTAACTCAGGCTCCACCCTAGGCCTCTTATCAGGAGGGGGCAAGGAACCCCTAATCAAAGTAATCAAATCTTCTGCCATTTTAAGCATATGCTTCTTGGGCACAGTTCCAGAAGAACTAGGGGTGACACCAACTGAAGCTAAACCTGGCCTGCCTCTGGGAGAAGCCTTGGAAACAGAAGGAGAGGGCCTAACCACCTTAGGAAGAGAGGGTAGTATAGTAGCCTGAGAAGCCCCTTCAGCCTGACCTGCCTCCTGAGAGGCCACATCCTGCAACAACAAAGTCTCTCCCTGGGAGCCCAAAGAAGCCTCCGGTGGAACCACCGGCTCCACCGACACCTCTAAAGAACCGGCGTCCGGTACGGACGGTTCTTCTAGCCTAGGCTTAATAGCTTTGTCCTTGCGCTTCTTGAGAAGCGGGCCGGAGCATCCGTCAGCATTTTATAATTGCACCGCTTCCCGAAGACTAACCTGGCACAATCTAACCTTCTCTTTATAGTGCGTTTATTGAATCTAGCACAAGAGCGGCACCCAACAACGTCGTGCTCAGGCCCTAAACAAGGAATACACAAAGTATGGTAATCTCTATGCGGTATTTGTTTCCCACAAGAAATACAATTATTCACTTTTTCTGACATCCGGTAAACCACTGAGGCAAGAAAAAACTAAAATATTCCCCAACGGGGTACTTAGCCAACTTTGAGTCGGTCTGAAACTCCGGAATCGAAAAATTTCAGAACGCCAACCGGCACTTGCAAAGCTGCTTCTGCATCGGACCATGCGGCAAAAAAGACTGAGGATATGACGTCGGTCAAGCGCATTTGTACCCTGACGTCCTGATGTCAGTCAAATGCGCCTTGACCGACGTCAGCCTTATACTTTGATAGTCGGGCCGACCGAGGACAGCGGACTACCCAAGTGTAAGGACTGCAGCAATGTGAGATGAAGAACATCATACTCGGAGGCTCTAAATAAAAATCTGCCTAAGCAGCAGAGACCTCCAAAGCAGACACCCAAGCAACCGCTACCCCAAAACAAAACACGTGCAACACATAGCTCACAAAGCCAGTGTGCCGAACAGTCACAGCCCTTAAGGCTAAACAACACACCTGATACACTTGTAATAGGTGACTCTATCGTCAGGCACACTGACGTCCCGCTCACCAGGCTGAACAAGGAGAAGGTCACGGTGAGCTGCCTGTCGGGCGCTAGGATCCGCCACATAACACAAGCACTCAGATCACTCCAAGGCAAGTACAAATATGACTCAGTCATTGTCCATGCTGGTGTGAATGACCTGAGACGTACCTCCCTGGACTACATGAAAAGAGACATAGAGGAGCTCTCTGAGCATGTAGCCCAGGCCGGTATGACCCTGACCTTGAGTAGCATCTTACCCTCACCAAGAATGATGCCACAATATGAAGACAGGATGATCAATTTCAACAATTGGCTTAAGTGTTGGTGTCATTCAAAGGGGATCCAATGCCTGTCAGCCTGGGATGACATGCTCGACAAGCCACGATGCTTCGCTAGGGACGGCTTGCACCTGTCACCCCTGGACTTTCGGATATTGGCAAAGGCTCTTGCTACCCCTATAGTGCCTTTTTTATGCAAGGCTCAAAAGACAAACCCACCTCCATAGGTATCACAAGGGATAAGAAACTAAGAGTAATGCTACTCAATGCCAGAAGTCTAAACCTCAAGATGCATGCACTCGAAACTCTCCTTAGCATGGAGAACATCAATATCTGTGCAGTAACAGAAACCTGGTTCAAGGCTCCCGGGAGCACCCCAGCACTACCAGGTTATACCTCATACCATGCTTTTCAGCCCCAAAACTTGGACCGAGCCACAAAAGGAGGGGGAGTATCAATATTCGTCAAAGATACCCACACCTCCAGGTTGGTGGCACAGCACGAAGCATCAGAGACTATCCATGTGCAACTAACTGTGGGTAAAACTGCCTTCCAGTTTATAGCCTGCTACAGACCACCCTCCCAAACACAGGAACCCCACTTGGCCTTCCTGAGAATACTGGAAAATATGAATGTCTCTCCAAACACCATTATATTGGACGACTTCAACTACCCAAACATAGACTGGGAGCATTACTCTAGCTCCAACACCCTAGCCCAAAGGTTCCTAGAATTTATAAACTCAAATGCTATGGAACAACTTGTTACTACTCCCACAAGAGGGGAAAACATACTGGACCTGATCATCACCAACATGGGGACACTATGCTCCAGACCAGAAGTGTATCCCTCACTGGTAAGATCAGACCATAAACTAATCTCACTGGATATTCACATCCCGACCCCACCCCCTGCCCAGAAAACCACACTGAAAAACTTCTCTAAAGCAAATTTCACATGCCTCAAAACCGAGGCGAAATCCTTCAAAGCCCCCGGGCCTGTGGAAAATATGGCCCAGACCGCAGAATCCTTTATAAACGCATTCTATGAACACCTTCAGGAATGCATGGATCATGCAATCCCAAATAAAACCAAGACCCAATCCTCCAAAGGCAGACGTCCTGTCTGGTGGACCCCAGCCATAAACAAACTATACAATAAAAGGAGGAAGCTACTACATTATAGAGCAAAATCCCAAAAAGGGAAGGCATCTCTGATCAGTATTAGCAAAAAACTACGGGCACTCATAAAATCGTCTAAGGCCAGCTTCGAGAGAAAAATTGCACAGGACACTAAGGATAATCACAAGGCTTTCTTTAGTTATGTTAGGAACCTGGGTGGGAATTCCCAGATATGCTCAGAATTAGTCCAAAATGACAAAAAATACACCGAGCCCACAGACATTGCCAACATCCTAGCTGACAGGTTCAGTGCAAACTTCTCCCCCCTCTCCCCACCAAAAGGGCAAATATCTATCCCAACAGAGTGCTGCCCCCCTGACATCTCAGATGCTCAGGTAAGAGCCGCCCTCTTCAAAGCAAAAAACACAGCATCAATGGGACCAGATGGTGTCCCGGGCTGTGTCCTACATGAACTCCAAGAAGAGCTAAACCCAAACATAAAACTACTGTTCAGTCTTAGCCTTACTACAGGATATGTACCCAAAGAGTGGCGTACAGAAACAGTGGTCCCTCTCCACAAAGGTGGTGCCTCAATGGATCCTGGAAACTATCGCCCCATAAGCCTGACTAGCTTGGTCTGAAAAGCTATGGAAAGGATCATCATGGACCTCATAAATAAAGATATTGGGGACCTACAGACACTGGATCCTACCCAGTTTGGCTTTGTTAAGGGCAGATCCTGCCTCTTAAACCTGGTCAATTTCTTTGAAACAGTCACCAAGGCCATTGACGAGGGGAAGGTGGTCCACACAGCCTACCTGGACCTCGCAAAGCCTTCGATACAATACCCCACTCGGGCATTATAAATAAGCTCACCAGCTTAAATATAAACCCCTATGTCACTAGATGGGTTGCAAACTGGCTCAAGGACAGAACCCACATGGTTAGAATTGCTGGAGCCATGTCAGACTCCAAACCAGTTACAAGTGGCATCCCACAAGGCTCAGTCCTGGGACCTCTCTTGTTCGGTATATATTTCTCGGTACAGGCCAACACGGAAGGACTGTGGCTGACCAAGTTCGCAGATGACTGTAAACTGGGCGCCATAATCAACTCTCCAGCCGACACAAGCATCCTCCAAAAGGGCCTCATAGAAACAGACAACTGGTGCCAGTGCCATGGCCTCAAGCTAAACGCCAAAAAGTGTATAGTCATCCCCTTTGGCAAAAACAAAGTGCCCACAAATTACCACATAGGTGGTAATCCATTAAGTACAGAAGAAGTCATTAGGGACCTGGGGACCCAAGTTGATAGCAATCTCTCATTTGACAACCACGTGGCCAAAGTGGTTAGAAAAACATTTTATATAGCCCACCTAATCATGAAGGGATTCACATCTAGATCAGGGGAGGTCATCGTACCTCTTTACTCATCCCTCATCAGGCCCATAATTGAGTACAATGCCCCTTTTGGGATGTACCTTACCAGACACCTGCAGCAACTGGAAAGACCCCAAAAGTACCTCACCAAGAGGATCAAAGGGCTCAAACAGATGCCATATGCTGCCCGGTTAAAGAAACTCCAGCTCTACTCAGTGGCATAACGCCTGCTCAGAGGCGATCTGTGCCTAACGTATAAAGCCATGTCCAACCCGGAATTGATGGACATGCTGCACCTCAGAAAATCCAAATCCCATCGAGCTACGCGCTCGAGAGACTTGAACCTCAGCACTGAAATAAATAGGACATGCTGGAGGGACAGATTCACAACCCAGAGGCTCCCTTCACTCTGGAATAAAATCCCAGTCCAGGTTAGGCAGAGTCCCACATTGACTCTCTTCAAGAGGAATCTTGATGAGTGGATGGGAGATCGTAGGTTTACCCCGGCTATCACTTCTGTGTCACTGTTAGACAGAGGCACAGTATACTAACCTCAAAAAAAGGCATAGCAAAATTAATTTAAAATGGGTGGCGAAAGCCAAACACACTCTGGCTAGGCTTATAAATGCCCTAGGGCAGATAGCCTAGTATGAACCTATGAACCTATATATATATATATATATATATACACACACACACACACACACACACACACACACACACACACACACACACACACACACACACACACACACACACACACACACACACACACACACACACACACACACTCTCTGCCTCCAAGATAACACAACATTTTTATGTCCCACACAGTTATACCAAATATTTTTACAAAAGGTGCCAAGGTGTATTATTTAACAGTAGTTAGGAGAGTAGGTAACATACCTCCTCAATCTAAGGAAGGAAGGACAAATGACGATGAAAAACATGCATTTGGAGCACAATACTGTGTTATTAGCTGCAGTAGGATAAACCACAGCCATCACAGCCAAGAATGACCTACTAATGAGATTTGCCTTCTCCTTCTACACAATTAATGATACCTTATGAACAGAAGAGAGCAGAGGAAATAAACTGTTGGCTCAATTTATTATCTAAGCATCTGTTGCCAAACCTCTATGATTAGGACAAAAAAGCTACAAATTACCAGAAACTTAAGACTGTGCTGGAAAGAAAACCTCTATCACTGAATGATCCCAAAGTTTTGTACACTAACAAATACTACATACAAGTTCATGACAATTGAGAATTTTTGTTTTGAGGGAATCTGCCAGAGCATTCATCTGGGAGGGGAATGAAAACAGCGTGAAATGACACATCTTGTGATCGAGTTTATAGCTGTATAGCCTACATAGAGGACTGGAATTAACTCCTTCCTGCTTGTTTATGTACCACATCGTATTTGTAGTGGCACAGTGGGTAGCTGTCTCGCCTCAAAGCAAGAGGCTCTCTGGTTCAATTCTTGGCTGAGGTGCCTTGTGTGTTGTCTACATGTCCTGATTGCATTTTCATGGGTTTTCTCCAGGTGCTCTGGTTTCCTCCCACATTCTCAAGACCTGCAGGAAGAAACCAAAGCACCTGGAAAAAACTCATGAAAGCACCTCAACTAAGAAGTGAACCAGAGAACATCTTACTCTGAGGCAAGAAAGCTATGTTATTTTTTGATATTTTAAGGTCATCTAAGGCTCCAAATACTTTTCTAGCAAGAGAACTAAAAGAACTGGCAACTAAAGGCAAAGCAGCTTTTAAATGTATGTCTTCTAATGAATGCCACTGCAGTCAAAGCATGAAAGGAAACCTCCCCTATGTTATACATTTAATAACGCAAGGACGCATTATCAGAAGCAAAAGTAGACCCAGCAAAATACCCCCAATTTATCATCAGACAGGAGGGTTAGCATTTCCCTGAACTACTCATACAATCCAAGAAGGGAACAGCATGCATGTTTGGGTAATTACCTGCTCCAACAAACTGGAAGAAGCAAACAGAAACTTCCTTAGCACAGTTCTGAAAAGATTAAACTCCTTTTCAAAAGGGGTAGTTCAGAAAGAGTCAGTGTTTTTATTACCTTTAAAAAGAAAGACAAAGCGAAGCTAGATCAACTGTGAAATGATTCCCCAGAAATTTACTGCCATAAGGTATTCTATAAAATCTTTATGATTTTCTGTGGCAGTCACTAAATGATTAGGATTAAGTGGAGTGGCATTATAGGCATCTTTGTATGACACCACTACAGGTGAAAAGGGCATTTTTAATTTAAAATGGCAAATGTATGCAAAAACTAGCTCAAGTAAAAGTTCAGCTGTAATAATCTCAGGAGATGCAAACAATCATCAAAAGAAGTTACAGAAAAGGGACTCACAGGGAAATGAGTGATTCAACACCATTGTTATTGGAATACTCAGGTGAATTCATTGTGATCTAAACAGGAACCATCTTGACCCAGAGAAAATATCTTCCTCTGAGAACCCATATTTATAACTGAAGAAAAACACCAGACAAAACAAAGTGATAGGACTCCGCTTAAAGCTACACTGGTACCTCTTTAATACATTAAGTTATTCCTATGTTAACACTAAATTAAAAAAAAATATGTTTTATACTGCATATGCATGCCCATGGAGATTGTGCAACTTCGCAGTCCAACTAGGATGTCAGAACAAACAAAATCAAGAACAAGGGAAAATGAGAAATGTGTTCACCTAATAATAAATACCATTTGGATTCAGCTTTGTCCCCTACCACATACTACAGTTGCTATAAATACCATCTGGATTCAGCTTAGTCACCTACCACATACTACAGTTGCTATAAATACCGTTTGGGTTCAGCTTCGTCCCCTACCACATACTACAGTTGCTATAAATACTGTTTGGGTTCAGTTTCGTCCCTTACCACATACTACAGTTGCTATAAATACCGTTTGGGTTCAGCTTCGTCCCCTACCACATACTACAGTTGCTATAAATACTGTTTGGGTTCAGTTTCGTCCCTTACCACATACTACAGTTGCTATAAATACCGTTTGGGTTCAGCTTCATCCCTTACCACATACTACAGTTGCTATAAATACCATTTTGATTCAACTCCACCCCCTACCACATACTACAGTTTCTATAAATATTGTTTGGATTCAGCTCCACCCCCTACCACATAGTACAGTTGCTAGAGTTTCTTGCAAACAATTGTCCATAAGCATGAAACCCCATCCCCCTTGATAGCAGCTGTACAAAAACACACACATTTAATTATCTGTGCTATTTCTTATTACCTTATAACCTCAACATGTTATGCAGGCTTTCTTTTAACGTAAAACTCAACTATAGTTAAAACTGTTTTATACTAAAACCATTTTAAACATTACCCTTTCACCAAAAGTAAAAATAAAATGTATTGTGAACACCATTTAAAAAGCATGATTCTAGCTCTTCCTCATTATAAATTACAAGAAAGATGTAATAACACCCCTAATGACTGCAACTGAACAATGACCTTTCAACTTTTGTGCCAAAACTCATATGGCTCAAATAATGATTCTAGTTTATTCAAAGAAAGATAATATCCTTCTTACAGAGTTCTGATAAACCTGAACACACAACTTAATTCCTGCATGTTATGTTTAATGTACTGAGCTGCAGGAAGAGTAAACGTCTCGTCAAACTGTTTTGGTTCTGCAGTGTGCGTAAGCCACTTCCATTTCATCTAAAATTTTTCAAGAAATACTTCTTCACTAAAACTCGTTTCCAAGAAATATTCTAGAATATTATGTAAAATAGCACAGATGTCCAATTAGCAAAAGCTGGAGAAAATGTCATCAAGTTTTCTCCAGAAAATCATCGTTAATGAAGCTCATTCAGATATCCTGTAAAATTCTCTTACCATATCATGATCATGTTATTATATTAGAGTATATTGGACTCCTTAAGGAAGGATCCAATTCAGCTCATCACCGGATAGCCTCATGTCTGCTGATTAGTACATTCCACCTCAACTGCAACAGCACAGAATACGCTCTCTCCAACAACTCTATTGTTGAGCAGTTCACTCAAAAAAGGGGTGACTGACATCTTCTAGCAGCACATCTCCATACTGCTGAAGCCTTAAAAGCTTCTAGTCACATACCAAGCATTACTTTGTTTTGTATATCTGGTTGTAAAAGCTATTATTAACAGTATCATTTTAAAGAGGCGACTGGCTCTGCTCTTGAAACAGATATGCAGGCAAATTTACTATATAATACCATATTGATGTAACTATTCTGAGACATTTGTCTGTTATCCTTTAAATATATTTGTTAAGCATGACATTAATAAAAGTGACTTGTATACACACTATAAAAAAAGAAAACCAAAGTAAGATTCTCTTTATTTTCATGTAGTAAATATATTTTCTATTTAAAAACTTTCATTTTCTTCAGCATTCTCATTTTCCCATAAATTTCACTCATCTTTCAGAAAATTATTCTGCATGTATTATTCCAACAAATGCCCTTTATTTCTACGCCATTTGCCCCTTCCCTTTTCTACAATTCCCACCACTAGTTATCTTTTCCTCCTTTAAAATATTAGTACTCTGTTTTAACTGCCATTTTTTAGTAATTACTTTTTTGGCAGCCTAAAGCATTAAATTTAGTAAGGCCTTACTACATCTGGCCAGGTCAGATCCTACATTCCAGTTAAAAAGAATCACTTCTCTAATTACAGGCATTTGTCCCACAACATTTCTGACAAAGTACTCTGTTGGGGAATTTTTTTTAATTTGCCTACTTACTGCATTCACAAAAACATGTTCCCAGTTACCTCTCCTTCCCATCACACCTCTGGCATTTGTTATCTACTAGAGGAAAAATTCTCTAGTCATCTTTGGCTATATAAAAATACCTACTTAAATACTGCCAAACAAAAATCCTAAACCTTCTGGACTTTCAGTCATACTTTGGGACTGTAGGTATGTCATTCCATTGTTCCTTTGTATAATGCTATTTGCATACATTGGAACTCTAGCTATGTCATTCCATTGTCCCTTTGTAGAATGCCTATCTGCATACATTGGAATTGTAGGTATGTCATTCCATTGTCCCTTTGTGTAATGCCTATTTGCATCCTTTGGAACTGTAGGTATGTCATTCCATTGTCCCTTTGTAGAATATCTATTTGCATACAATGGAATTGCAGACATGTCATTCCACTGTCCCTTTGTAGAATGCCTATCTGCATACGTTGGAATTGTAGGTATGTCATTCCATTGTGCCTTTGTAAAATGCCAATTTGCATACTTTGGAACTGTAGGTATGTCATTCCATTGTCCCTTTGTGTAATGCCTTTCCATTCTCTATTCCCACTCTTTTCTTACTTCCTCTGATTGATTCTTATAATTATCATGCAATATTTTATATACCCTACTAATTACCCCATTTTAAAAGCAGCTTCAGTTCTACAATCAACTAAAAACTCTGTCATGGCTTTTCTTTTAGCAATCCCTGTTCCCTTCACTTTGCCTGTACTCTGTTGTCAAACCCTGATAGGAAGGTAGTATCTAACCTGTAGGCCACCCTTATCTTTCTGTATTCCTACTGCAGTCATCCCTATATTATGTAGGGTTACTATTTTTCTCATGGAGCTGCATCTAACCTCCTACTCTCTACCTTACTTTTCAAATGCTCCCCAATTTCATTATCATCATCTTTTTACTTTGGCTCATAATATTCTGCTTATGTTATGTTTATAAGTTGTAACTGCATAACGCTAATGAATATCTTCAAATCAGATAATGAACAACCACATTGCTCTATGGAGAGAATCAATTTATCCCAATTTACTTGGGAAAGAAAGACGGCAAGAATTCCTTCAATTCTTTATTAATTTTGGTCCAATTGATAAAAATAACCCTGGCCTATAAAACTAAAGAAAAAAATCTTCCCTCTTGATATCTTACTATCCATGTCCAAAATCAAGAGCTTTCCGATTCTGATTTTTATATTATTTTTTGTTAGTCTTTTCCTATATATTTATAGTTGCCAAAATACAATAACTGTTCTTAATCCAAACACCTAAATACTTCATCTTATTATGTCCCCATAATATGGATATTGCTCATCCAATTCACATGTGGGTACAGAATTTACTGTTATAGCCTTTGCTTTATCTTCACTTTACATGCTGAAAACATTTGAAACTTTTCTCAAAATGTTCCAAAGCACTGAAAATTCCTTTTATAGATTTATCAAGTATAACATGGTATCATCTGTGTATAAAACTAACTTTTCTTGATTACCGTGTCACTTATATCCTAGAATTCGAGAGTCCCTTATTTTCTTTGCTAACGGCTCGAAAGGTAAAACAAATAAAGAGGAAAGAAGACATCCTTGACTTGTTCCTCTATTCAAACACAACTTGCCAGTTGGGAACCTACCCACCTTCATTTTTTTCAAGTTAATGTCTTTTGTAAACAAGAAACATCTTTATTAAATGATCACTTATGACATAAGCAATCATACATTTATATAAATTAAAACAAACCATACTGACATATTTTAGTTGCAAACAACTTGTCATTTATAATCTATCCAGTCACTGTCAGATATTACAAAGCTCATTTAATTCCTGCATTCCCTTAAACCTCATTCCTCCTGCAAAACATTATTCTGCATGTGCTCTTCCCACATTTCCCATTTTATTACGTTATTTGCTCCTACCCTTTTCTAAAGATCTCATTTCCAGTTGTTTTATCTTTATATGCACTACTTCTATTACAGTTGGTTTAGACTTTGTCAGCCACCAGAATTAAACTCAGCAAGGCCTTATTATGTCTGGGCAATTCTGATTATGTATCAAAGCTCAAAAGAATAATTTCCTTAGTTACACAATTTGCTCACCCAGTAGATCTGACAAAGTAGTCTGCATTGAATTTTTAAAGTCTGCCAACTCATTACACTCCCAAAAATATATTCACAATTAACTTTTTCTTCCCCATCACACCAACATTTGCAATCTAACTGAAGAAAACTTTTGAGTCTGCTTGGGATATAAAAATACCTATGCAAACACTTCCAAGCAAAGATCCTAAATCTTCTACACTTATTGCATATTTGGGAGTCATGCATATACCCCACAAAGTTTATTTGTGAAGTGCTTATCCAGTCTCTTCCCAATCATTTCCAACCTCCTCTGATGGATTCTTACTATTATTTATGCAATACTTTATTTGTCCTACTAATTATCCCTTTTTAACAGCAGCTTCTGCTCTAGATTCTACTAAAAACTCCACCAGTGCTGGTCTTTCACTTAGGACCCCCCCCACTTCTTTCTTTTTGCCTATATATTCACATATCTATTTTTCACAGTGAAGGCAATGTCTAGCCTGCAGTCCAAATTAATTCTTGTCATCTTCCCACGTGATTACCTTTCCCTCTCTAATTATTTGCTCCCAATACCTTGGTTCCTTTGCTAGTTTTCTCCAGTAAATTCTAGTCCCTTCTTGCCTATTCTCTGTACCCTTAATTGCGGTCATGCCTACTGGTAAAATCTCCTCTCTCCATCCCATGTTGGTTTAGTTCTTAGAATATTTTCTGCTATTTTATGAATATAATATTCTGTATGGTTATAGGTATTCTCCTTAAGGATCTGCATCCAAAATCCTAGTCTCTCCCCGTTTCTGGAGTCGCCTCATTTCACCATCATTCCTTTCTAACTTGAGTTATATCTTTCTACTTGCACTATGATAGGAGCCTTAACTGTGTAGCTCTGAAATACCCCTTTTAATGAGGTAATCCCAAACCACCTTATTTTGTTGGAAGGATCAACTTACACTTGATTCTTGCCTTTCTCAGATAAAATATTTTTTTATTAATTGCCGTCCACAACTTCTCTTCTGGTTGATAAAAAATATGCCTTACCTGTCTATAAAACTAAAGGGACTAAAATACATTTTCACTGCTTGTATCTTGCTATCCATAAAACAGAGGTTACAATTTCTAATTTTTTATCTTTTTTTAGTCTCTTCCCACATATCCCCAGCTGTTATAACAGAATCTTGTTTAATCCATACTCCTAAGTACTTCATTTTTATCATGTCCCTATAAATATGGGTATTGCTGAACCAATTTGTGTGTGGGTACTTAGTTTACAGCTATTGTCTTTGTTATATCTTCATTGATTTTTGTATGTTAAAAAGACTTGAAACTGTCTCAGAATGTTCCACGATGCTGAAATGTCCTTTTCGGGTTTTATCAGGTGCTTTCACATAAGGCCAACTTTTCTTGACTGCCACACTAAATATATCCTTGAATTTCTGAGACCCTTACTTTCTTTCCCAATGATTCTAAATATAATGGAAATAAAATGGTTCCTCTGCTCAAACAGAACTTATCAGACCACACACACACTTTCACCTCCAATCCCTAAAATATCCTCCGAGAATTCAAATGTTTCACCAGCCCTGCTCATAAAATTCCAGCTTACTCTGCCAAATGCTTTCTCTGCATGAAGATTCACCAACTACAGAGCTATTTTCTTACATTCTGCTTCCCTCTGGATCATCAATGATCTACTAATGGAGTCAAATGTTGGCCTCTCCTCCACAAAATTGCATTGAACCCTATCAATTTTGGCATCACGTTTGCTATTCCCCATACACCTGAATTTTTCCTCCAATTCCTCATATATCATTTTAATTAACCCTATTATGCTATCATGAAATTTAAATGCTGCCATTGCCCTATTCATAAAATTCCAGTTAACTCTACTGAATGCTTTCTCTGCATCAAAATCCACCAACAACAGATGTTTTCTTAAACTCTGATTCCCTCCAGATTATCACTGTTCTATTAATGTTGTCAAACATTTGCCTCCTATCGACAAAGCCACACCAATCCATATCTATCAATCTTTTTTGGCAAAAAAACACTTTATAATTAAGGTTTAAAATTGAATTGTTTCTATATGAATGGTATCTGAAGAGTATTTTGTCAATTTGGGTAATATAGTTACCACAGTTTTCTTCCAAGATGCTGGTATTTCTCAACCTTTTAAAACATTGCTAAACCAGACTTTCCAGATCTTTACCACTTTTTCCCTCCCAGCTCCAGCTTCTAAACATCCATGAGAATATTGTCTGTTTCAGGATATCCCCATTTCTATTTCATCTTTTTCGATCTTAGCTATCACTTTTTGAGCCCCATCTGCTTCTAGCCTTGGTATAATTAAGTCTTCCATAAATATTTTCATTTGTGATTTTTCTAGGTTTCTGCATTCCTCTGCTTTATACAAATGTTCATACAATTTTTGAAATATCTCTATAGGATCTCTAGTTATTTTTCTTGTTATAGACTCCTCAAATTTGGTGACAACCCTTTCTGTTTTCTGTTGCCATGTTGTTGTGCTAAAAGTTTTCTGCTTTAGCGTTACTATCAAAAAATACTTGCTTAATAGTAACCTTTCTAAAATCATGCATATTATCCAAACACTCTCTTATTTTCTCTTTAATGATTTGCAGTCGATCCTGTTCTGGTTCTGTGAGGCTCCATTTATTCTGCAATACTTTAACACTGGTCAGCACCTCCTATTACTTTTTCCCCATCTTGGTTTCTCTTGGATTTCTACTACATTTTCAAACTCCGTGTCTATTACCCTTTCTTTAACCTTCTCTTTCTTAACAGATAAGTGGAAAAACAATAACGTCTCATTTTTACTTCATCATCCTGTATCTTTATCTTAGTTTGAACTGGTGCATGATATGAAATAGTCATTGCTCCTGTGAAATATAATTTCTATCCAGTCAAGCTCAGTTCTTGTACCCTGGGGAATATGTAAATTATGTTGTATTTCTGACTACTGTTTTCACTTCTTCCATTTCACCATTCCATCCATTATATGTCTCACCAACGCAACTAAAGCTACACTTGCCATTATTTATTTCCTCTCCTTCTTTATGGTGCCCCATCTTTACTAACCTTCAGGCATCACAAAAATCTAATGTGTATCAACAAGGAGACGCTGTTGCCCAAAGGTCTGCTCCAAACACCAAAACCAGATATGCTAAAGACAAACTGGAACAGACCACCACAATAAATGGATAAAATCAAGTAATCTTTAATCGGACAAGCGCTTTCGCGTGTAAAACACGCTTCTTCAGATCCTTTATACAAACTAATTTAAAATACATTGCTTATGTACTCTAAAATAGACACACCTCTCCAATAAAATGTACAGCTAAATGAACAATCAAATAATTAATTAATTAATTAATCAACTGAGCAGTCTGTTCTAAAACACTAGAAACATCTATTGCATTGTTCATCATCTTACAAACTTATCAAGATCAGATAGGATATAAATGGCGTAAAATCACAACAGACCTATATAAATGGGACTTGATACTAAAAACGATATCAAAACTGTCTTGAGCATACAACACAAATTAACTTAAAAATGTTAGCATATCATACAATACAATGCCTAAAACTGTTTGTTATCTCTATAAAGCCTTGTCAAAAATCCTTCTCTCTGCAACATAAACTGTATCCACCAATGTAAATGATATAAGAGAGTTAAAATACATATACACAACAGTAAAAAATGCAAACAGTGCTGAAACTGCATGTCCGCAATGACAAGAAATACATATATCCAAAGGCGATAATCATGCGTCACCTAACTCAACAATTCATTTAGAGTTGTATGAGATAAATAATTAATAAATACATAAATAAGACTAAAACCGAAGAATCTGTCCTAATCGCTGGATGTGAGTATGTATATATCATGGCAGCTCGTACTGATGTCATACTCGCTGTCTCTCTAGGACGAAAATCCTATTGTTGTATTATCCAACCAAAAAATCTTAATTCAATCCATATACTAAAACTTGAAGGTGAGCTGTCGACCTCTAGCTACAACCATCTGCGTATCATTTCTAAAATCTAAACTTTCAAAATCCACCAGTGTATGGCACTAAAGGCCTAAATTGGTTAGAACTACAACATCAACTAACATATACACAGTTTCTTACCACCTATAAAATTATCCAGAATCCATCTGCTTGTCCAGCTCTAAACATTCTGTACAGCTATGTTCCCAGTTGATCATTATGATTCAATGACCAAAAATCACATCTGTCCACAAACTTATCCCATCAGATGGACATTGTCTATATTCATACCATGTTGCTAAGGCCTGGAACTCCTTACCTGTATCCATCAGGATAATATGCTTCCTCCCATCCTTCAAAACCATTCTGAAAGTCTTCTTAGCCAAAACCTAGCTCTGTTCTTGCGCTTGTAATATTGGTGCTTTTCTGCTCAGGTGTCTGCTGAAAAAGGGTCTCCACCCAGTCGGACTAACCCGGTTAACAAATGTCAAATAAATAATAACACCAGGATAAACTATATCCCTAAACATGAACAAATACTAGTTCATACTTTACATCTCCTTAACTCTCTCTTCTTCACTTACTTACGTCTAGTAGTTGCACTTCCCTGGCTTTCTCTTTAAATATACCATAAACCTGCTTTTCTCTCACTTTGTATTGCACTTCCTGTTTGCATTATATTAACTCAGTTTTAATTTCTCTATAAATTGGCTAAAATTGCTCTATTAAAACACTGTCATATAACTTGTATCTATTTTTAACTGTTTTCATATTATGTCTAATTTAGTATTGTTATTTAAACAGTATTTTTTATGTATTATTTTTAAAGACTGTAAAATGATTGTTCTTAAAATGTTTTGTAGTACTTTGGAGCTCTTCTCCACAGCCTTCCGATGAAAATGGGCTCTTACCCAGTCAGAATTTCCTGGTCATCAAATGTCAACAAACAAACTAAACACTACCAAACGTTTTATTTATTTGACATTTGTTAACCGGGTTGGTCGGACTTGGCAAGTTGCCCTTTTTCAGCAGAGACCCGAGGAGAAAAGCTCCATTACAAAGTTTGGAAAATACAGTGATAAATACAAAACGTAAAGGAAAAGTGTGATTAAACTTTGTACAGAGTAAATAAAGTGTTATAAAAAACAAAGAAAAGACATTTTAGTAAATCTTGGGTATTTTACACAAAAATTTGTAAGTCAAAGGATTAAAACAATATTGGGATTGGAGAGTTAAGCAAGACAGTCATCATAATAAAGTGCAAGTGGAGGAGTAAGGAACTTGAGGAGAAGCTGAGGTGGAGATTGGAGGGAAATTAGTGGTGAAGAAGGAAACTAGATGGTAGAGATAGTAGAGGTTAGAATTAAATAACGAAGATGAGGTAGAAAAGAAAAGGGAGGCTAAGCCAACTGAGAGAGAGGCAAGGGGGAAGATGGTCAAGTGGGGTCATTGCAGGAGCAGATCCGAGAGGTATGTAGGAATTCCTTTAATGTTATTTTAAAACTGTGGGAGTCATCAAGCATGCATATATATAGAGAAAGTTTGTTCCAGGCAGAGGTGACCGAGTAAGTATTGTGAATCTTGCCAATGGATTTGTTAGGTTTGGAGATGCACAATAAGAGTTGGTCAGAGCTACGTAGGTTGCGGTTAGGGATATAGGAGGAGATAAGATTAGTCAGGGATGGACATACAAGAGGATGGAGAAGGATAGATTGGGCCAGACTGAGTTGTGGCAAGAGGATTTGGTGTTGGAATTCAAGCCAGTGAAGTTTTTTTAGGGAAAGACAGTGGTGTGTTCAATAAGGATGATTACTGGCGAATCGAGCTATATTATAGGTGTAGGCAAGAAAAAACAAACTGCTACTAAACCAGCACAGCTCCTGATGCCAAACAGCAGGACTAAACGCCTCCCAAACACAGGTAGCAGCACTTAAGTGTGAGTTGTTATTTTTCAAAGTTTGAAGAAGTTGGTGCAGGGCGCCAACGAAAAGCAGTATTGTGGTGCTTAATAAATTGAAGTCGTTCGTTTATTGGCGTCTTGTTTGCAATTCCTCTTTGGAATTTAAAAAGACCTGCTTCAGTGAGTTTGCCTATCTGGCTGAGTTCATCTTTGAGGAGTTTCACCTCTCTGCCTGTGCTTATTGGAGGTGTTTAGTTCTGCTGCTTGGAATTAGGAACTGTGTTGGCTTAGTAGCAGCTTGTTGTTTTTGCCTTTGACTTCCAGAACAAGCATACGTGTGTTTGGGAGGCGTTTAGTCCTGCTGTTTGGCATCAGGAGCTGTGCTGGTTTAGTAGCACTATATTATAGGTGTGTTCAAGCTTGGTAGTCAGATTCTTTTGTAAGTGGGTGAATAAGGGGGCAGCATACAGAAGTGTGGGAAGTAGGTATGCTTGTGCTAAGGACAGTTTAGATTCTGGAGTTAGGAATCTTTTGTTCCTGTATAACAGTCCAAGTTTTTGGTGATTTTTTTTTTATACAGTTATTAATGTGAATGTCAAATTTAAGTTCATCATCAATGTAAACTCTGAGGAGTTTAGTATGTGATTCAACTTTAATGGAAGTGTTATTTAGGGAGGAGACTACCAAACATTATTATATGTTTCTTAAGAAATATACCTTTTTTTATCCCCCCATCTAGGCCACCCTGATACATATCCTCACTACTACACACCAGGTTCCACTCCTCACCAATAAATATTTCAAGCTAAAAGGTGATCGTGTCTCACAAAACTTTCTTAAGCTCCACAATAGCAGTTTTAGGCAACATATAAATACATGCCAGTGTAATGCTCCTCCCTGCTAATAATCCCTTACTACCACAAATCTACCATTATTGTCGTTTTTCTGTCTTCTATCCCTATTGGAGCCCCTCTAGCAATCAGTAATACTACTCCTCTTTGCCCTTTGTTCCGGATATTCTGCCAAATGTCCATCTTGCAAACCACACCCATCTCTTATTTGAAAGAAGGTAGCAAAATAGACAAATCGTCTGCCTAGAGAATGGGACACTTGAGGATTTGGGTAATAAGCAACAGATAATTGAAGGACCATCAGTCATTAGCTGCAAAGATATAACTTGTTCGGACAGTCACTGTTAATGATTTTAGATTTCCAGTCTTATTTGTTTAATGGCATTTTTTTCTGCAATATTCTCATCTTGTCTGCTTACTGGCTGGAAAATTCCTGCTATACTTAAGAAATGAAGGATGGAATATTATATATGCCTCACATTCTGCATAGTGTTACCTGTCACCTCTGATTTTTTAAAACCTCTTAAAGGAATCTCAAAATGGCTTTGAGTCAAAGATACTTTGAAACGCTGTCATAAGATATTATATGGGAAATGGTGTATGTCCTAAGCCGTCCATGTTAATAAAATAAAACCAGAAACAAACCAGGGACCTGAAGTTAGAATCCAAGGTGCACTACACTTCATAATGTGGTTAGCAAGCGCCATGGCGTAGAGGGATAGACTTGAATACAGACCAGGCAACACAGGTTAGATAAGTGGCCCAGGTGTCTGAGGTGCTTGCAGAGAAAGATGGGTGTGCCCACTTTGTGCGGAGGAGAGAGATGTCTGCATTCAGCACAGATAGAGGCTTAATTTTCCAGGTGGAGACCAGGGAAACAATCTCAAAGTGCTGCCTGGGTGTGTTCTGTTAATGTTAAGTCTCTTGTGGAAGGTAAAGGCAGTCAAGCACTGAAACCCCTGCCTGTCCCACCTTTGGAATATTAGTGGACATCTACAAGGGTGGGAAATAAAACTGAAAGAAACAATCCCATGGCAGCAGATTGGCATTGTCCCAGGAAGCCTCAATCTCCTATCTAGCCCTAACCCTAATCAGAGAAAGTCCAGGGGAATAGGAAGAGGTATGTAGACTCTGAGGTCAAGGAGCGGAACTGGGTTCCACTGTAGGTCAGCTATGTGTGAGAAAAAAAGCCCCCCTCCTCCAAAAAAAAACAAGCTTATTCATTTGTGTGTGTGCTCTTTTAGAGATTTCCTCTATAAAAGAAACATCATCAGCGCCTCAAGTCATATTATAAATTTGCTTCAAAATTTCTGCATTACAATACTACATGAGTGTATTAATATCCAGAGGAATAAATATATACAAACATTTACCACTTTTGTAAAAGACTGAAGTGTTCATTGAATCGATCACTGCTGCAGTAGCCTAAGATATAGGAGTTGTATCATGCACAGGATAGAACTACTAGCCAGTTACCAAAACTTCATGGCACCTCCCATGCTCCCAAACTGTTAGTCATTTCGACGAGACAGGTTTGGGCAACAAGCCTTTCAACAGTTTTGCTGGTGCCAAAGAGAGTGCACTTCTGAGGGCTTTCAAGGATCGCCAGTTGGCTTGTGTTCTTCCATTGCTGAGCAGATAACCTTCCCTTTGGGGGAAATCCTTCCACAAATTATTTTTGATATTTAAACTTACTTTCCTGCTTAGGACAGTATATTTTAAGCTAGGAGTATGCATTTTCATTGACTATCTTATATACTTTTATACAGGAGTGCACTTTTATTTCTGAAAGCTTAAAACTTAAACATTCTAAAATTGTTTTTTTTTTTCTCCTGTGGAGAAATTCTGTTTAAATTACTTTTTGGGATGTCAAAGTGCATTAGAGTACTCTTGATTGTGCCTTTACTGAAAAAGTTACATTTTGCTACTTTTTAAATTTTGCCAGCTTGTACTGCTTAGTTTACCCAGGACAGAAGCTTCATTTTTGTTTTGACCACGGAATAAGCTATGAGAACCACAGGTGGTCCTTCTTCAAGCCACAAAAAGAAAAGTTAACTAAACACCCTTTGCCATTACAGCAGTCTAGCGAATTGTTTCAGCCATGGGTGGGTGACTTTGATTACAGCAGTCTAGCGAATTGTTTCAGCCATGGGTGGGTGACTTTGATTACAGCAGTCTAGCGAATTGTCTCAGCAAAGGGTGGGTGACTGCAATTACAGCAGTCTAGCGAATTGTCTCAGCCAAGGGTTGGTGACTGCGATTACAGCAGTCTAGCGAACTGTCTCAGCCATGGGTGGGTGACTTTGATTACAGCAGTCTAGCAAACTGTCTCAGCAAAGGGTGGGTGACTGCTATAGCCATCTGTTGTACGTCAGAGCACTCATCTTTTACTCCAAATTGCTCTGGCGTAGCAGCTACAGTCTCTATGGACTGGGGATTAGTCATGTCCTCTATTGCTTTTGGGGTCCCCTCAGTGAGCAAGGGACAACCACGACTATCAGTCTTGGGAGAGGGAACAGGGAAGGCTTCTCTATTTAGTCAAAATACTGTGCTCTACCCTGTGGAAGCTGCTGCTGCCATTAATAACACTGTTGGCCCCATGTTTCCTGTCAAAAAGATACAGAAAATTAAATATGCATCTTCACCTGCACCTGTTACACTGGAGAGGAGCAGTTTATTAAATCTAGCTCAGGGTCTTGTACAGGCTATTGACCATTCTTATTAGGCGATTTCTAATTAAAGAAAAAGGAATTAGTCTTTTCCTGACCAGATTCAACAAACTAAATCTGGATAGGAATATGATGGGAGAGATCCAGGTTATTCTATGCAGACTCTGATTCAGACTCTGAGAAGAACATGTTATCTGAATCTCCTTGTTGGGGTTTCTCTCTCTCGGAGACTATTTCCAGAATGTGCCATTGTTTTCAGTGGGAGAACACTGAGATTTCTCAGTCTCTCAAAACTATGAAATGTTCCAAGTGGAACTCCCAGAATCTCTTCCCACCCCCCCCCACCCCCCCAGTGCTGTCAGCATTGGAGGGATGCGTTTGCCATAGAATCTGGTTTCCCTGACACACAGCCTGCTGAATCCAGGAAAACAGATAGAATCTACAGAGTTCTACAGTCTTTCAAATTTCCATACACTCATCTCAGACCTGACCCTGCAGCTTTAGCCAATTCAGTTGCTGCCAAGCATTTTGTAAATTTTAATTCTTCTTCTGACAATATGGTAAAAACAATTGATAAGTTTGTTGGAAGGGAAGTGTGCATGCTTCTGCAGCTTTAATTTTTAGAATTTTGAATTATCAATATGTTAACGTTTATTCTAATAAATTGTAAAAGTATAAGGAATTTTTTATCTGCAGGTCCCTCCTATGAGGCAAAATCTTTGTGTTGTTTAGTTTCTTAGTGTGTACATGACTCTACATTTAGCATCCAGGGCTAATGCCACTGCTTTGTGAAACAGGTTTGCCTACCTGTATTCTCAGAACCTCTCAGAACATGTTAAAAATGAGATTTTGATTTCTCTTTTGGATAGAGATTTAGCCAAATCTCTGTTATTTGGAAGGATACTGCAAATAACTGTCCCTTTAGAGCCTTTTAGAACAGCTAGGTTAGTATCCACAGATCAGCCACATCATTTTAAGTGTTTCTGAACCCAATAAAATCTGTGTGGGTTATTTGGAGCTTGCGTCTATAAATCAGGTTCTGTGAGCACAGAGACAGTTTATATACTCAGTAGAAGAAATAAGAACATAAACTGCAAAATGCTTAAGTGTCTCAAGGTTCTGCAATTCAGAATGTCTCTTTTGTAGGCAGGATCATTTCTTGAAACCCTACTGTTATTTCAGGAAATGTAAGGTCCCCTAAATGAGATATCTACTGGTGGGCATCCTAAAGAAAGGCATTCTTAATTCACAGAGTCAGTATCTAAGCCAAGGACTTTTCACTTGTCCTATAACTTGGAGAAAGGAGCTCAGACTTTTGGGTAACAGCGGTTCCTTAAGCAGAAGACACGGTAGTTAAGAGTCAAACTCTGCAATAAAGCAAAATACTCTTAAGCAAAATGACAGCAATCAACACGGAAAAAGTACAGTGGTGTAAGTGCTCTTACCATAATAGATACTCGATTACATCACTGGTACAGTAGCACTTAGCGATATACTTATATCCTGCCAAGGATAAAAATGCCAGACAGTGTTCCCATGGCTGTGCCCCCCCCCCACACACACACACACACATTCATGGGATGCTGTGGCTCAAGCTCCCAAGGGAAAAAAAGCAGCCCAGGCACCAAATGTCTTCAGGACTTTCTTGTCCCCAAAAAGAATTACCTGTAAATGGAGAGTGGAGCTAGGAGCCAAACTATGTATTCAACGGGTAAAATAAAACATGACTTTACTCAGACTCTGCCATAGTCTGCTGTGAGGGAAAGGTTAGTTTGCTTTTGCTTTCTTGTAATTTGTGTTTCTTCATTGGCTTGTTCTGTTTCGTATACTGTGGTATATTTTCTTTACACTGTTTTAATTGTATTCTGCTTTCAATTGCATACTTACACTAGGAAAGAGACCACAGCTTTGTCTCTTGTGAGTCACACAGCAATTAAATTTACCAACAATGATACAGCTCCCCATGCAAAATCCAGTGAGTCTATTGTTACAGACTGAATAGGAGTTGGAATAGAGAATGAAGACATGGATTCAGGGAAATCTGAACTCTCCACCAAAACTCATCTCCCTTAACAAAACACAAACCTGATAAATACACAGAACAAGTAAGCAATGTAAAGAAAATGCAAGACAGGATAGACTACATTAGTGTACATGCTAAACAGCTAAACTGTATCACCAACAATCCACAGTGAGCAACAGTAAATTAATATTTAAGTTCATAAAAAAATACATACTACTGAAGCAGAAAATGGGAGGAATGAATGCCTACTAGCAGAAAATTCTTTGAGCAGATGACCTAACTTATCAAGACACAAAATAAACAGACATGTAGCATTTGTTGTAAGCAGCATGAGTTCCAGAACATTTAAAATATAGCATGTACGGAAAGGAGGTAGGACAGTCTGGGTGAGGCTACATGACTGACAGGTAATACCCAGCAATCAGCAAAACACTGGCAGACTTCTAAGGTGAGAAGGGATTAAAGACAATCTTGCTAGACTGCATATACTACACATGGCAAGACCATATAATTTCTTAAAAAGTGTGCAAATTGTAAATGTGATGGTTACAGTTTCTTACAAACATGAATTCTCACTAAGATCTAGCATGTCTGTATCAAATAAATGAATAGAATTCACAATAAAACTTTGTTCTTTAACAGTATGAACAGGGAAATAGTTAAATAACAGTTTTCATGCCTAGATCTGATAAGTACAGTACAATATCCAGTTCATAGCAGAAACGAATAAAGACACACTACAGTATATAATGACATATTACTGTCTCCAAAGTATGCATCTCCCATCAACCCAGCCAAGTAGTCATTAAATTAAACCAAGTTTCTGCCACAGCAAAATAAATGTATACCAGTAACTACAAACTGTGAGGCTAAAGCAAACACTGGTCCATACACACAGAGCAGCAGTAATATCAGAAATGAGGCAACCACAAACAAATGCCTCCACTTCCAAATGATATTCTCAAGTAATACCCATTTTGTCTTCTCCTCTGCTGTTTCCCAGTAATGGTGCTCTCTTCTGTTAATACATCTGTTCCTATTATGAAGTTATGCGTTATCTACCATGCACTTGGAAACAACTGGGTTTTAATTTACTTCACACACAGATTACTTGGAAGTATCCATAGTGCGAAAGACCTTTAGTATGGCAGATGTATACAGTCTCTTCTGCTCAGGTATGTCTATATATGTATAAACATTCATGTATCACGGTCATGTTACAATAGCCAATAAATACATTTAAAACCACCAACTTACTTCAACAGACTGAACACAAAGCTACTAAAAACTTTCTTAAATGCCACAAACATTGATCATATGACTACAAAAGTACCTACAAAATTCAGAGCTGTTTTATTTTTATAAAATGTAAAGCTCTGCTTCATAAAAATTAAAACAAGCACATGTAAATGTATTAACAAAACACAAAGTACCTAAAAGAAAATATAGAAAGCTTTTTGTATACTCAAAAGGCATTTCTTCAGTTCATTTAAAATTTACCATATCATTCAATGCTGGAATCATGCAAGAATATAAAAAAAATTGCCACCAATGTTCTCAGTACTTCAAGTAAGTTTCTATGCCGCCTCAACTTAAATCACATGAAACATGATCACATGATTACATGATGAGCATGTAGATGAAAAATAAATCTTCTGAAAGCATTACACATGATGCTTCAATAAAGCATTTATAACACTTTTATGCCTTACAATGCAAGTTTGTTCATAGATGCTAGTTCTTAATTTTTTGACAGTCTTCCCTACATATAAAAACATTACAGTTAATGTGTATGGCAACATATACCACATACTCTGAACTGCAAGTGAAAACACCATGGAACGTGCATGTTTTATCTGTAGATAAACAGAGAAAACAGGGTTGCCACAACCAAACCAGCACATACTACAATTGAAGCATTTAAAGATGCCAGATCCTGCTGAAAAATGTGGGACAAGGAATCATATTTGAAAAAATTGTTTTTAAGATTCCTGACCCTTTTGTTAATGATTCACCATTTAAAACATAGGAAGCAACACAAACATAAAAATTTCATACAGTCATATAAATAAATAATTAAGAGGTACATTTCAGCAACGACTTCTAGCATGTCAGACAGTCATTCAAAAATGTTAGTAGCCAATAAACTACAATGCCAGAAAGAAAGAACAATCCCCAAACTTAAACCCATTTCCATAAATGTATCATTCATTAACTGCCAAACATCTGGAAGTTTGGTTTCATTAGAAAAAAAAAAACATCAACTTGCATTCAAAATTCAAGGTTTTTATTTTGCAATAATCTTCTCTCTCAGCCTGAAATTTTGCCTAGCAAATTTTAGATCTTGTATTTCAGATATTAATTTTACATCATAACCTGTATGATAGACTGCTCTGTTTTCTATTAATAGACCCTTTTAGTAGTTAACATTAGAAAATCTAGAACAACTGTTTCAATTCTGGTTATGTGCTGACATTAGATATATGAACCAAAAATAACAAACACCATAACTTAAATCTTACAGGGCTACATTCATTCAGATAATTTCCTACAAGTCTTTGTCTTAGTTGCTCTAGAGTGGAGCATTCCCAATCACCTAGCATGTCAGTATTAGATCTGGCAAGTCAGGCTGGAGTGTAAAAACAAACTTTTACAACAAAACTTACAAGATCTGGTAGCATACATAGGGATTAACATTTCTTGCCTCTGCTATTACTGATATACCTAGATCTCTTTCCCACACCAGTATAAAGTTCCTGTTCTTGCTTGTTTGCAATCCACAAAGTAATACACACAAGGTACTAATAAACTTTAGCTCTGTAATTTTGTTCCTGCCTAGTCTCCAACCACCACAGCACCCTGAGGTGTAGCTAGTTATTCTTCTGTTTTTATAAACTTTATTAAGCAGCTGCTACAGTTTACAACACTCTCAGAGTGCTACAGTACTCTGATCGCAAACCTGGAAATGCAGTACTGACGCCTGAATTCCAGTAAAGCTCTGAAATTAAGGAGCATTTCAGTTCTGACTGCAAATGTAATCACACCCCCTAACACTATGCACCCAGGAAGGCTGCCCACACTGCACTTCTCTGGGCCCAGGATGGCTGCCTTCTCTGCACCTAGGAAGGCTGCCCACATTGCCCTTTGCCTCACCCTAGCTTTGCCTCTAATATCACCCATAAAGGGTTATCCGCTCTCTTGACCTATATCATTTTAGTTTTCTTAAAGATGTCAACAATAAATCAAAAATTTCTCTAGGAAATGTATTTTCCCTCCATAATTTCCATAATCTGGTCCCACATTAAGGGAATATAGTACCCTGCATCAACTGTTCCCAGCATAACAATTCTGGAAATTTCTTATGTTATGCCCCATTTGTAATCCCCATTCCCTTGCTTAAGAAACAGGCAAGAACTCTTCCAGCCTTTCACCCATATTAATGTTTTTATCACCTCTTTAGTGCCATTAAATCCATAATTATGTTTAATCCCTTGTTCTTCTATAAAACCACTTTTATTTCTTTTTCACTAATATTTCGTCATTTCTGGTGCATGATCTGTATGAAAAACAAGTATACAGTGACTATGACTGACCATACATTTATGCTTTTCTGTAATGGAGCTGTCTTATTTACACAAGAACACAAAATCCAGGTCATCCATGGCAAAAAGCATATTCCAGTCTCCAGTCCATATTACCATTCCCTCCTGGTAGAGGATCCAGTCTTCACGCAGCTGTATAATCTCCAGTTGAGATCTTTTATGGGGTATGCATGCATTACCTAATGTACACCAGCTGAGATGTTCCAGGTTCCCTATTAGAAGACTGAAAATGCATTCTTTTGAATATGCCTTGATCGAACTCAAAAGACGGAAACGGCAAAAGATCGAAGCGGCTTTTAAGCTAATTATTTCCCTGGGAAAGAATTCGCTTGGCCGCTTCATTACTTTGCCATTTTCGGCACTGTAGTGCGGTCTCGGGGTTTGTATATTTAAGAAGGGGGGTGTGGGGGGAGCAGCCCCCCCATCAGGGGAGAGTGGGGGTGAAGCCCCCCACTTAATGTAATGTATAAAGTGTTTTATTTATTTATTTTGTGTTGGAACAGCGATTTTTTTCCCCTAGGAAAAAAAACGTTGTTGTGACAGTTCGAAATTGTAAGCTTTCACTTACATAGGATTGATTAATCACCATTCGCTTTTTTAAGCGTTCGGTGATCTAATATAGACCCATGTTCCATGGGGCGTGCATGCATGCATTACCTAACATACATCAGCTGAGATGTTCCATGGAGCATGCATGCATTACCTAATATACACCAACTGAGATGTTCCATGGGGCATGCATGCATTACCTAATGTACACCAGCTGAGATGTTCCATGGGACATGCATGCATTACCTAATATACAACAGCTGAGATGTTCCATGGGGCATGCATCCATTTCCTAATGTACACCAGCTGAGATGTTCCATGGGACATGCATGCATTACCTAATATACAACAGCTGAGATGTTCCATGGGGCATGCATCCATTTCCTAATGTACACCAGCTGAGATGTTCCATGCGGCATGCATGCATTACCTAATGTACAGCAGCTGAGATGTTTTATGGGGCATGCATGCATTACCTAATGTACACTAGATGAGATGTTCCATGGAGCATGCATGTATGCATTACTAAATGTACACCAGCTGAGATGTTCCATGGGGCATGCATTCATTATCTAATGAACACCAGCTGAGATGTTCCATGGGGCATGCATGCATTACCTAATGTACACCAATGGAGATGTTCCAAGAGCATACATGCACTACCTAATGCACACCAACTGAGATGTTCCATGGGGCATGCATTACCTAATGTACACCAGCTGAGATGTTCCATGGGGCATGCATGCATGCATTACCTAATGTACACCAACTGAGATGTTCCATGGGGCATGCATGCATTACCTAATGTACACCAGCTGAGATGTTCCATGGGGCATGCATGCATCACCTAATGTACACCAGTGAAGATGTTCCAAGGGCATACATGCACTACCTAATGCACACCAACTGAGATGTTCCATGGGGCATGCATGCATGCATTACCTAATGTACACCAGCTGAGATGTTCCATGGTGCATGCGTGCATTACCTAATGTACACCACCTGAGATGTTCCGTGGGGCATGCATGCATTACCTAATGTACATATATTACAATTCAAACTATCTTTTACTGTCACTTAGAAAGTGGACAGAATATAAAATTAATGTACAATAACAGCCACAACCGAAACGTCCATAACTTCATAGCAGCATATTAAACTCCCATGAATCACAGATAAAAAGAAAATCACTCCATACTAATTAACCTCATTAAGTGCAGCTTTGTTACTATCGTTTGATAGTGTAAGGAAAAAAAAGCAAGTAAAGGCAGCAACAGCAGTAACAAGGACCACCCAATTCCTTCTCCTCACTAAGTGCAACTCATAGAAAGCTGCAGTTAATCAGAATAAATAAATAGATAGATGGAGATTTAGGAAGGAGATAAAAGTAATGGAAGTAACTGCAGCTCCAGCAGGTAACAGAACAGGCGTACGTGTGCATCTGTATGTTGCTTAGGGTTTGCACTGCACCTTGCTTGCATAAACTCATTCATAAGGCAACATTTACTCCACCTGAGCTGTATACAATCAACATACCTATGAGTGACCATGTGCATGTTTTTCTTTCTGTAACTTTCTATATGTGTGTGTGTGTGTGTGTGTGTGTGTGTGTGTGTGTGTGTGTGTGTGTGTGTGTGTGTGTGTGTCTGTATGAGTCAATGTCTCTGCATGAGTACATGCACGTCTATGCTTCTGAATATATGAGAGACACTGTCTCTGTGCCTCTGGATCTCATTGACAGCATACATGTATCAGTGTGTGTGTGTATGTGTCTGTGTATATGCATGCACATTGACATTAATTACTTATATATTTTAAGAACTACATATCTTATACTATGTTTGAAATATTAGGTGGAGGAACTATGTTACACCAAAAATACATTAAAAACATCTATCTATACTAATAAGAGAGCAAATATAAAACAATTTAAAATGCAGTCCAGTTTCTAAGCATAATAATAATGCTCTCCAGACTGGATATTAAGGAGAAATAATGGACCTTCCAGACTCGCTCTCAACACCACTGGGATTCCATTATTTCCCTGTAATGTCCACTCTGTCTGGAATTAAGCTTGCAAATCTACAGTCTCTTTCAGCTCTTTGTATCAGGTAAAAAGTAATACCTAGTCTTACCAATGTAACTATTCAGCTCCACAAACACATGAACAATATGAAGCAAAACAAACTTTGAAAACTAAAATCATTTAACATCAAATTTGCCAGGTATGAAAAGACTTTTGAATACTGGTTAAAACTTTACCCAACCCCATAACTATCCAACCACAGATTGGAAGAACTAATCATGCCAAGACAAATGCCCAGAGATTCCTTGATTTCATCAATGCAAATTCCTTGGACCAGCTGGTTGACACCCCCCACAAGAGGTGAAAATATCTTGCACTTGGTATTAACCAACATGAGTAACAACTGCATCATCCCTACAGTGTCATCCTCCCTAGTAAGATTCGGCCACAAAGCGGTCACTTTTGAATTCACCACCCCCCAGCTAGGATAAAAAAAAAAAAAAAAAAAACTTCTCCAAAGCTGATTACAACCTCCGGAGTGAAGGTATAAACAGTTTCACAGCCCCTCCCCCTCCAGAGGAACTGGCATATATGTCCAAGCCTACACCAAAGCACTATGCGGCCATTTAAATAGCTGCATGGAATCAGAAATACCCTTAAGGACAAAATCCTCCTCCTCAAGGAAGAGAGAACCTGTCTGTTGGACATCTTCAAGAAATAAATTCTATAATACAAGGAAAAAGTTGCTGTCCGGGACCAAGAAGGAGCAAGTGCCTAATTGGAAGCAATCTTTCCTTAGCCTGAACAAGCAAATAAGAGCACTAGTGAAGTCCTCCAAAGCAAACTTCAAGTCCAAACTGGCCACACCTACTAAAAACAATCATAAGGCCTTCTTCACATATGTCCGCAATCTCAAAGCAGCATTCAGATCTGCTCAGAACTGGTGGTCAAGGACACCACATACACAAACACCACAGATACAGCCAACCTGCTGGCAGACAGGTTCAGTGAAAACTTCACTCCTCTTCTACCCCCCCCATCAGTAAATCAGAACATCCCCAGCACCTGCCCCCCCCCCTTATCTCTATGGAGCAAGTCATCACTATCCTGTCAAAGACAAAAATTACAACCTCCATGGGAATTAACTCAGCCAGGAATTTGCAGCACCATTAGGCACCCTGTTCAACCAAAGCCTGAGCACCAGCTTCATCCCAGCCGAGGGGAGAACAGCCACTGTCATCCCTTTGTACAAAGCTGGAACGTCCAATTATCCAGGAAATTATAAACCCATCAGCCTACCTAGCCTGATTTACAAGGTCATGAATGGATTATCATGGACCTCATTAGTAAGGACATTGGCAACCTCCAAACACTCGATCCCACACAGTTTGGCTTCTTCAAGAGGAGGTCATGCCTGCTAATTTTGGTTGAGTTCTTTGAGACAGTCACCAAAGCCATGGGCAAGGGGAAGATGGTGCACACCTCCTACCTTGACCTGGTCACAGCCTTCAATACTATTCTCTACTCGGGTACAGTAGATAAACTCTCTCAACTAGGCATCAATGTGCATGTTACCAGATGGATAGCAACCTGGCTCACTGATAGAACCCACCTAGTCATAAGAGGGGAAGCTATCTAAAGCAGTAGACCTGTAATGAGCGGTGTACCCCAGGGGCCTCTGTTATTTGGGATATACGTTTCTGTGGTGCAGGCCAAAACCAGTGGGCTATGGCTGACCAAGTTTGCAGATGACTGCAAGCTGGGTGCTGTCATCAATTCCACTAGTGATGTGGACATCCTCTAAGAGGGTCTCACTCAAATAACTGGTGGCAGAAATATGGCCTCAAACTGAATGCCAAAAAATGCATCATCATCATCCCCTTTGGGGAGAGTGATGTCCCCACAAATTATCACATTAATAACCAGGTCCTATGCACGCAATCAGTTATGACAGACTTGGGCACCCAGGTTGATAGCAAACTGACTTTTGACCACCATATTGTCTTCGTTGTATGGAAAGCTTTCTACATGGCCCACCTCATTAGTAAGGGTATCTCATCCAGAGACAAGGAAGTCATAATATCCCTGTATTCTTCCATTATAAGACCCATTATTGAATACAAGGCCCCTTTCGGCATGTACCTCACAAAGCACATGCAGCAGCTAGAGAGACCACAGAGGTTCCTCACCAGGAGAATCCAGGGCCTCAAACATCTACCCTACACAGATAGGCTAAAAGCCCTGTCCCTCTACTCAGTCTCATACAGACTCCTCAGAGGTGACCCCTGTCGGCATGCAAAGCAATCTCAGACCCTGCCTTGATGGGACGGCTGCATATCCACAAGTCAAGCTCCATTCCAGTAACCTGTACAAGCGACCTCAACCTGGTCTGTGACATCAATACGACTTGTTGGTGGGACAGATTTGTGTCCCAGAGACTCCCCCTTTTGTGGAATAGACTTCCTCTCCAAGTAAAGCAGAGTACCTCATTAACCCTTTTTAAGCAGGATAACTGGATGGGGAACAAAAATACACCACTGGGATTCCACCTGTGTCCCTGCTGGACAGAGGCATCGGGTGCTGACTTGTCGGAACATGTGCTAAATTCTTGGCTAATCTTGTAAGGGCCTCAGGACCAACAGTCTAGTAACTTTCTCTGATTCTATGACTATTGCAGGAACACAAAATAAGGCATAAACTTTTTTTTTTTTTTTATATGCAAAAACTTTGGTTCTTTTCAGTGAGACAGAAAGCCCATTTATATTACAATATATATGTAATACATACATTTGCATGAAAATTTCAATCCGGTCATAATTTAACATCTGATTTAGTAACCCATTCTTGCTCACTGTTTATACTCCATACATTAAATGGTCTGGTAATTTGAAGAGTTGCATTGAGTCTTTTGTGGTGAAACTACGAAAGTCTAGTTTATAGTAAGACTAGGTGAAATATAGTGGCACTGGACTTTAATGCGATACCTTCATAACTAAGACAGTCTAGCTTATACCAAGACTAGAAGGTGCACTCACTGCAACAGCTGAAAATTTCCCTTTATATTTTTTGCCTTTTCTGAGTTTGCATTTACCTGCAGCAGGTTATAAGCTGGTACATATCTGATCTGTGGGTGTATTTCAAATCTGAGTTCTGTTGAAGTTTAATGACTGGGAATAGGGGATGGAGGGAGTTTAAATGAGGAAACTTTATGTCTTGGAAAGACTATACTTTTCTCCATGATGCAGCTGTTGCAGTTGCATAATATTACTTGTGCTATTTGCCCTTTAGCGGCAGTTTGCCTCCTACCTGGTAGCACAGTAAGTGTTTAAAGACTTTTTATGAATGTTTTTGGCAGTCAGTTTGCTGATCCATTAGTACTTGGATTTTTGATTATTTTAACATTTAATTTGGTTAAAGGAATATACGAGGTATTAAAGATGGACATACTGCTTCCAGTATTTGATTACTGAGCTGACTCTGATGGCATTTGAAACCCTCCACTGCCAGCCGGTGAACCACCAGGTATGTTAAGGACAAGGACTGTGGTCCTCAGATCTAGTCCACTGTCTGAATTAGGTCTGATGGCTATCAGAGAGATGGTCTTCACCCCTGGAACCCAACAGGTTAAACTAAAAAAAAAAGTGCACACAAATCTGACATGGTAACCAGTTCACTAAATACAGCGTAACCCCAAGACTATCAAGAGAATATGCACTTTTGCCCTGGTTATGGGCTTCTTACAATCACACCCAAACAAGGCTTACACACACTGACCACTTAAACAGCTGAGTTTTTGGCCTAGCAGACAGGCCCCTCTCTCACCAGTCTGTAAACAGCAGTCTTTTCCAGTCTCTCCTAGCCAGGACAATTGCTGTGCAACCAAAATATTATTATTCACACACACAAAAAAAACTACCATTGAAGGCTGGTAGAATTCCCCAGTTTCATGTAGCTTTCTTCCTAGCAAGGTAGTACTGCCACCACTTAAAATTATTAGACTAGAGACCTGACATATCTGTTACCAAACTACTCTTGATTTAGCCAAACAAATTAATTTTAAACACAAAATAGTAAAGCAAAGAGTAATCTGATCTTGGAAATGAAGCCACAGCATGCCAGTCAAGTGTTCAATAATGTCTTCTCCTCATATAATAAGCAGTACATAAATAAAGTGGCACACAGTACAATATCTTGGAAGTGATTAAAAACGTTACTTATGCATCAACCCTATCTTTATTGTGTATTAAATATGAGAAGTAAGCAGTTGCACAAGGAGCAGAAAACAATACTCAGTTACACGCAGAATATTTAAAGAAAAATCTGACCTACAACTAAATAAACTTAGCTGTCTCTAACATGTGTAATCTTGACATTTTTCACTGTAAATATAAAATAAATGGCATTTGTCTTTGAAGTGTAAAGTACAACTTACTGCCTGGAAGTAACAGGAAGCTATGGGCCTTAAAATGCAATTAGAAAGTTCATTAAAGAAATAGATGGCCGGGCTGTAAAAGGAGCCAAATCCTGGCAAGTAGGTAATAGAGCGTGGGTGAAGACCATCTCTCTGATAGCCATCAGACCTAATTCAGACAGTGGACTAGATCTGAGGACCACAGTCCTTGTCCTTAACATACCTGGTGGTACACCGGCTGGAAGTGGAGGGTTTCAAATGCCATCAGAGTCAGCTCAGTCATCAAAGACTGGAAGCAGTATGTCCATCTTTAATACCTCGTATATTCCTTCAACCAAATTAAATGTTAAAATAATCAAAAATCCAAGTACTAATGGATCAGCAAACTGACTGCCAAAGACATTCATAAAAAGTCTTTAAACACTTACTGTGCTACCAGGTAGGAGGCAAACTGCCTCTAAAGGGCAAATAGCACAAGTAATATTATGCAACTGCAACAGCTGCATCATGGAGAAAAGTATAGTCTCTCCAAGACATAAAGTATCCTCATTTAAACTCCCTCCATCCCCTATCCCCAGTCATTAAACTTCAACAGAACTCAGATTTGAAATACACCCACAGATCAGATATGTACCAGCTTATAACCTGCTGCAGGTAAATGCAAACTCAGAAAAGGCAAAAAATATAAAGGGAAATTTTCAGCTGTTGCAGTGAGTGCACCTTCTAGTCTTGGTATAAGCTAGACTGTCTTAGTTATGAAGGTATCGCATTAAAGTCCAGTGCCACTATATTTCACCTAATCTTACTATAAACTAGACTTTCGTAGTTATGAAGGTACTGCATCAAAGTCCAGGGCCACTACAGCTATTTCAAGCCCTGTAACACGCTACTACACTTAAAAGCCATCTCATCTATTTTCTAACAGCATAATGTACCAAGATAGAAAAATACTGTTTGTGTCACTTACACACTTGGAAGTCTTCCACACTCATGTTAGTTTCCTGCCTTTCTGGACAGTCAGTGCCAATAGCAGGTACCTATTCTTAAGTGTCCTAGTTAAGTCAAGTACCATGCAGTAAGCTATAATAATCTTCCTGATAATTAGTACAGCAATATCAACATTTAACAGAAACTAAGATACATTAACCATTGTACCCAAGATGAAACACTTTTTGAAAAACAAGTTCAGTGCTGCACCTGAAAAAAATCTGTGCCCATGTAACACAACCAGCTAATATCCAAAAGCACATAGGAAATCCATTTCGTAACTTGGGAGAAATGGCTGAAGAACAGTGACCAAGAGACAGAAGTATCCAAGCAGGAGTTTTTATCAGTCCATTCAGCCGTTCAACTTCCTTTGATTCACAGCAAGTGCATGCCACTGTTTACTCAACATTCAAAATCTAAAGTAATAAAAAATCCGGTATGGGTATTAACTACTGCCTTCAAAATGAAACACTGTTACTTAAATAAATCCAATACAGAATCTGAAATGTCCAAGTTCTTATAGTATACTCAAGTCAAGTGCAGTACTGTAAGGAATGATCAAACTCTTATTCAAGACAGCAGCGTCTTTACATGAAACAGCTGGAGTAGAGGAGGAACCGAGAAGCAGAAGTCCTAACTATTCAGTCAGTCAAATTCTTTCTACCCGTAGCAAGTACACCTTTCTGTCAGTCCGTCATTCGTTTTCAAAGAACACAAACTCCAATCTGCTGCTCATTCTGCTCTGACCATTCGTAGATGCACTGTGTCTTGAAAGACTGCAGTACCCATTTCATTTTTGTCTCAGTATCCTCAGGTGCATAAATGTCACTTCTGTCCCTGGCAATTTCACTTTCAGTTGTCCTGGATTTAAAAGTTAGAATGTGATTTTTCCCTGACTGTATAGTTTAATGGCTGCTTGTAAGACATTTCTTCTCATTGTAGTTTCTGATGAACAATCATGCCCAGACAAAACTATACAGTGTCTTATTTTCACCATGTCTCTTGGGAACAATATTTTAGATAAAACTTTCTCTTTTAGTTTATAAGAATGCAATCACATGGCCAAAAGCAACCCTTCACTTTACAGATTGAGGGAAAAATATCCTATCAGCGCTCTCTCTAAAAAAAAAAAAATATATATATATATATATATATGGATTCATATCACTTCACCTAAAGACCATTTCACTGAAACCTATTTCACTGAGACCAAATCACCTAAAGTTCATTTCACCTAAAATTAATTTCACTGACAGGTTTACTTTAATGCAAGTCAAAGGTATATATCATTTTCCCCACTGTAGCGCAATCCTGGTGTTAGTATATATAGTTAGGGGGGCTGGAGGTGTGGGGGTGTAGCCCCCCACTTATATTGGTTTTATGTTGTTTGGTTTTGTTTTACATTATTTGGTAAAAGCCAACTAGATGAGGGGCTATGCCCCCACCCCAACTATATATACTAACACCAGGATCGTACTACAGTGGGGAAAAAGACATATACCTTTGACTTGCCTTAGAATACTACTTGTCAGTGAAATGAGTTTTAGGTGAAATTAACTTTAGGTGATTTGATCTCAGTGAAATGAGTGTCAGTGAAATGGTCTTCAGGTGAAGTGATATGAATCTATATATATATATATATATATACGTGCACACATCATTTTTCAGAGGGTATGCCAGTACATTCCACTAGCTTTAAAGTAATGTGTTCCACACATCCAGTACCTTCTTTCTGCTCATGGATGCCATTAAACTACAAATACTTACATCTTCCTGTCTTCCTATGCCTTCCATGTCTACTAATTTTCCAATCAAGCAGTTTAATCTTCTATTCTGAGGAAAATGTCATTTTGAGATGTCCTTAAATCCTCCCTCCAGCTCCAATAACTGATGGGAATATGCAAAAAAATCTGTTTTCATATCTTCAGACCTGCATTTGAACAATCGATATAATCTGATAATGTGGAATTAATCTTGTGTAATGGAGTCATAATTGTCTCACGTCTAAAGTTCTTGACAGATGTTTACATTTATTTATTTCCTGGTGTGTTGCAAATCACAGTGAAAGTGAACAGCCCCTATGTTCTGAGTGCATGCTTACCCCCTTCTGACAACTTACTTTCATCCAAGAAACTTAGATGAGTAGATTTCATCTTCTTACTTTTAGGCATAAATAAGAGTCAGACAACTACATTCAGAAATGCAAATAACTATAACACTGTCACAAAACCAAGAGTTTTAGCAGTAGGAATACACTTTTTTAAAGTGAGAGAGGAGCCGTTTTCATACAACATTTCTTATATTCTCTAAAAAAAGTCCCAAGATTCATGCCCCTTTTGTCAACAAATGGTCTCATAGCAGTTTTATCAAAAACAGCCACACTGGTGGGTAAAATCCTCCAGTTTGTTAAAGCTTAATTAATAGCTGCACTGGCTGCAGTGTATAAAAGGGGCACAGCTAAATTTCAGTTTACTCTGCCTTTATTGTACCTCTGCCATATTGCATAACACTGTCCTTTTGTCCATATATTGTTGCCGATACCACAGCTATCAGGGAACATATAAAAGGGCTACTCTTCAATGCATAGCATACACTGCAAGTTCTCAGGACCTTTTTCAGATAAATCATTACAAACATTCACATTGTTGATTCCTACCCAATGACTCTTGGCTATGCTAACCTTTACATTTTATTAAAAAAATATATTTGTTTTCGGAGTAGAGCACTGATCTCCGTGGATCTTTTTCAGACTGGGCCCAGGAGCGATGCCTGGCTAAATGACTTGCTCAGAGTCACACAAGTAGGCAATGAATAATGGTAGTCTATCTTGGCAAAGGAATCTTAACAGTTTGATTCTGATTCTGCATCCCCAGATATTAATGGAAGGTTTGATACACCTTTAAAGACTTCAAGTATTGTTCATTTCTGACATTCCTCAGCTTTTTCTCATCTACTGCTAAAAATTCAACTACCTTCTCATCCGCGGTGGTGCAGTGGTGGCATTGTTGCCTCACAGCAAGAGGTTCTCCCGTTCGATTCTCGGCTAAAATGCGGAGTGTGTCTTCTGTGTGGAGTCTGCATGGCCTCCCCGCGGTTGGGTGGGCGCTCGAAAGACATGCGTAAATGGACGTGCCTTTGTTGAAGGTTGAACATCGAGCTGGCACCCCGGCATTCGTGAAAATCTACTGCCAATCATTAGCGGACCAGAGTTCCACTGTGGTGACCCCTAACTGGAAAAAGACAAACAACAACCTTCCTGTTTTCACTTGCAGTTCAGAGTACATGGTGCTTGCTGCCACATGTCACCTCCAATCCTTTTATATACAGAAAACTGTCAGAAAATTATGAATTTGTGTCTGTGAACATTTTTTATACTATAAGACATAAACTTGCTACAGATGCTTTACCCAAGTACAGTACTGCGATTAAAGCCAATTCAAATGTTTTATTTTTCATGCTACAGATTATGTTCCATGTGGTTTAAGGGAAGGCAATAGTAACACTAACATGAAATACCCAGAGTACTGGTGGCAGGTTTTTATAAATTCCTGTACACTGCTACAGATGAATCAAAGTGTGCATTTTTAATGCATTTTAAAAAAGCCCACTGAGAAGGTGACATTTTGTATTAACTATCTCTGCTTTAATAATGCATACCACATCCCAAAGACATGCTGTAGGTGGACTGGACACTCTAAATTGGCCCTAGGTGTGAGTGTGTGCATGTGTGTGCCTTCTGTGGAAGGTTGGGCACCGGGATGGCAACTCGACACTGTAAAACTCCACTGCCAATCATGAGTGGATAGGTGATCCGCTGTGGCAACCCCTAACCGGGAAAAAGCCGAAAGAAGAAGAAGATACATATGCGTGTACTACTAAATGTAATAAAACACAGCTTTAACGTTATTCTTATTTGATGAATGTCTGCAGATATCTACTAGTTTTTTTAAGTGCCACTCAGTTTGCTGAAACCTTCTGCACAACTGCTAGATGAAAGCACTGACTGGGTTAATAAAAGAAGTGTTTTATTCTGTTTGTTCTGGTGAGCAAGACCAGGCCAGGGTAACTAGTCGATTAGCTCTGTTTGTCATATTACAACAGCTCCAGACATCCTGATAGCAGCACATCCTGCCATCAGGCAACAAGTCAGCAGGTGGCAATGACTGATGGGATGCACTTGCATCTGTTCTTTTACTGGGTCTCTGGACACATCAAGTACTACTAATATTATTGTACTTAGCTCTTTGCATCAAATGCAGGATTGTTACACTTTATTTTATTAGCTAAATGTTTTACCCATCTAAGAGATCACTCTATTCCATTCCTACTCTGAATTCAAATTTACCACGTCATCCACCACAACTTCAACTGCAGGGCATCAAAACGAGGGATGCTAGCACCATGGCAGAGAAGCACAGACTTGGTAAAAAGTACCATAAGCAGAACAGCAGGACCTATAAGAACATTCTGGTATTCTGCTACTATATTTGTTCTTCTCTCAAACACAGCACTGCATGCAGCAGCATAGGTATCCAACAGTGTTCACAAGCCATTTAAGAATCATCTGAGACCTCCCAAGCCCCATCTAGGTGGTGGTATTTGAGTGGCACACGGGATCTGTCACATACAGATTATCCAGTCCTCATCCTAGGTGTTGGTATCAGATTAGATGAACTCAGATGCAAAACCAAAACTGCTGCTACTAATTCAGTGTAAAAGCCAACATCAAGCCCAGTATATCAGACAGACTTAAACAATTACCTTGCCACTAAACATTTAGTTTTACATGACTTACCTAAATGCTTCAATGATTGTTTGCTCTGGCAGATGTGGGGCCACACAATGAAAAGCTTTTCTAAAATCTTCAAAATTCAAAAACCCACGGCCTGAAAAGTTAAAAAGATTAAAACAATACAATACAAGTATGTTACAATCCAAAATGCCAGTTTATATTATTGCAAAGATTAAAGAAGAGTGAGAAATTGATATGGCTATATCACCTAAAAAGGTAGCAAAAACAAATTGCATCAAGGAACATTTTATCCAATCTATGAATAAAAATATTGATGGATAAAGCCTGCAACAGCTATGCATTTACTCAGCCAAAACAGCATGTACTAAGTGAAAGAACACTTCAAAAATTGGTTAGTTATGACAAGTGCTTTTGTTTTGATTTCTCAGTAAGTTTAAATGAAAAGAATGTTCCTTCTATCCTCTGCAAATAAATTCACAATTAAAAATAAGCACACTGACCCCAGGGACTGTTTTACTGTCATCAGCACAATGTCAATGTCACACTGTTGGAAAATGTAGGAAACATTTTTTCACATAAACTGTAATGCGAGCAGATTCCTGACTGCCTGCACTCTATGAATAATTTCCTCAGCTGAGAATGTTGCCATGCTACAAACTGAATTGTACAGTGACTGAGCTGCTTGTACTAACACAACAGAGGAATGTGGCTTTTCAGGGTGAGTATGACTTATGCTGTTCTGTGCAGAGGGCTTAAACTTCTCCCTGCCACACACAAAACAGATAATTCAATCACAAACAAAATAAAGGGTCGCTAAAATTGAAGTAAATAAAATAAATGCTGAACTATGCTGAGAGCATTACATAGAAAATGGTGTACTGTTGAATGTTTCTAACAATGTGGTTTGCTCATGAAAATGGTCAGAGGTTGCTTAAAGCTGTGCATAACGTCTTATCATGACTAACCTTTCTTTTAGGTTAACTGTAGCCTGTCTGTGTAGCTATCAACTTAGACATTATGTTTTTATTAGAATCAAAAACTTCAATATTTGAAGATGTACATAGCTTTGTGTATTATTATTAAGTTAATTGATTTTAAAAGTTTTTTTTTTTTTTTGGGGGGGGGGTGGGTGTATGTTTGTTCTGCTTGAGAGCTTCCAAAAAAAAAAAAAGTTATGTAAAATGTGGCATAGGTGCAAGTGGATATGACAAAAAACAACTGTATAAAAGACCAACCTGCTGAACAGTATATACATGTAACATAAAAGTTGGAACCAGACATTTAACAAAAAAGCAGTTATACATAAATGGTGGTAATAATAACTATATAAGAAAATGATGCTTTCTGTAATGTCTTTCAATCTGAATGGTCTTACAGATAAATATAAAAAAGAAAGAGTAGTGAACTATATTAAAAGAGTGCAAATATCTATGCTACAGGACACACACCTGGAAAGAACTGAACATGTGAATTTGATCAAGAAAGGTGTTCAGGATGGTTATTCAGCAGAATATCTGGGGCAAAGGAAAAGAGGAGTACTTATATTAATTACAAGAGGAGCTCTAACAGTGATAGAAGGGGAAAAAACAGATAATAATGGAAGATGTGTAGTACTAAGGGGCTACTAGCTAGGGAGGAGGATTACACTGGCATGCATTTACATCCCCCTAAAACTGCTATAATGGAGCTTAAGAAAATTCTGGGAGAAATAATCAGCTTTCAGCAAGGAATATTACTTATAGGTAGAGACTGGAATTTGGTTTGCAACGGTGAAGATGTGTCTGGGGGGCCTAAAAGGGAAAATATAACAAAGGAGGGTAGATTTTTGAAGAAATTTATGAAAATGTTTGCATGGAAGATGTGAATTCAGTATTAGGAGTTCAGAGTGAATTCACATATTACTCACCGAGATACAAAAACTGGGCTAGGCTAGATAGATTTTATATATCAGAGGAACATGTGCATTTAACTGAAGGTCTTGAAATGCACCCAATAACTATTTCAGATCATGCGCCAATAATAACTAAAATAAAAACGCAAGGGAATGAAACAAAAATGATACACTAGTGCTTTCCCACCTATCAGCTGAAGAGAGAGGAATTCAAGGAATGGGTTTTGGAATTAATTCAGGAGATACTAGAGAAGATAGAATTTTCTTCTGAAAACATAGCTAGGGAATGGGATAAAATTAAAGTAGAGTTTAAAACAAGGGCAGAAATAAAAGAAAGGCAGATATGGTTAAACAGTAACAAGCATTATTTAGAGGGAGTGACAAATGTTAAAGTATTGCAAAATGGGGGGGGGGGGGATCTCTCGGAACAAGTAAAGGAGCAACTGCAGAATGCTAAACAGAAAATAAGGGATTAACTCAATAATGTGCATGGGTTTAGAAAGATTGCTGTTAAGCAACTGTTTTCTGATAATAACTCTAGAACACAAAAACTTTTAGCACAACAACTCAAGCAACAGAAAGTGGAAAGGGCTGTCACCAAGCTTTGGGAGCCTATAACAAGGAAGATAACAACAGATCATGTAGAGGTATTAGAAATATTTCAGAAATTTTATGAAAATTTGTATAAAGCAGAGAAATATGGAAATCAAGAAAAGGTACAAATGGAAATGTTTATGGAAGAATTAAATATGTCAAGGTTAGAGGTAGGTGAGGCTCAATTACTAACAGGATAGAAAGGGATGAGATAAAAAATGGCTATGTATAACCAATCTACAGGACAGTCCCCAGGAATAGATGGTATTCCTGTGGAAGTTTGGAAGCTAGGAGGGAAAAAACTGATAAAGATCTGGAAGGTTTTAAGAAGAGGAGAATACCAGCATCCTGGAAAAAGGTGGTGGTAACAGTAATACCTAAAGAAAATAAAGATCCATCGGATCCAGCTTCATACAGGCCCATTTCATTACTAAACCATGATTATAAAGTGTTTATGTCTATAATGGCTAAAAGAATGGCAAAAGTGATACCAAAATTGACAGATATGGATCAGTGTGGTTTTGTGGAGGGGAGGCAAACATTTGATATTATTAACAGAGCATCGATCACCAGAGGGAAGCAGAATGTATGAAAATAACACTTTTACTGGTGGGTCTTGATGCAGAGAAAGCATTTGACAGAGTAGAGTGGGAGTTCATGAGCAGGGCAATGGAAGCATTTGCTTTCCCCGATACAATTATAAGGTTGGTTAGAACAATATATGAGGGATAAAAGTAATGTCTTTCGGCTTTTCCCGGTTAGGGGTCGCCACAGTGGAACTCCGGTCCACTAATGATTGGCAGCGGATTTTTACGGTGCCGAGTTGCCAGCCCGATGACCAACCTTCAAAGAAGGCACACCCATTCACACTCGCACCTACCTGCATGTCTTTAACATCACTCAACCACGGGGAGGACATGCAGACTCCACACAGAAGGCGCTCCAGCTGAGAATCGAAAGGGAGAACCTCTTGCTGTGAGGCAACAACGCTAACCGCTGCACCACAGCGGCCTATTATGAGGCGCTAATTAATGGGGGTGGGTTCTCTCAGATAATTTCTGCCTGAGTAGAGGAACCAGGCAGGGTTGTCCGCTTTCCCCTTTGGTGTTTGCATTATATTTAGAACCACTGGCAAAGAAAATAAGGGACTCAGAAATTCAAGGATATAATTGGCATGGTAGTCAGGAAAAGCTGGGTCTATTTGCAGATGATATTATTTTATACATGACAAAACCAGAAAGAGACATTACAGTGTTGTGGAACATTTTAAGACAGTTTCAAATCTTCTCGGAATACAAAATTAATGAAGCTAAAAAAAAGGAAATAGTGGTAAATTATGTACCCACACACAAATTGGTCCAACAATATCCATATTTATGAGGACATGATAAAATTAAGTATTTAGGAGTATGGATTAGAAATGACTCTGTTGTGGCAGCTAAAGGTATGTGGGAAGAGACTAAACTGAAGATAATCAAAAATTGAGAAACTAGAAACTTTATTATATGGATATGGATACATGATACAAGCCATTAAAATGTTTTTAGTCCTTTTAGTCATATACACAGGTCAGGCACTTTTATCAACCAGAGGAGAAGCTGTGGAAAGCAATTAAAAAAGAGTTGAAAGATTTTATCTGGGAAGGGAAGAATGCAAGGGTCACGGGGGATAAGCTAATTCTTCCAATATAACAAGGCAGACTAGAATTACCCAATTTGAGGGGGTATTTTAGAGCAACACAGTTAAGGTTCCTATACATAGCACAAGCAGAAAACTATAATTCAAAGTGGAAAAGAATGATGATGATACGGGGAGGAAGATCAAGAAATAAGGAGAGACTGGGATTGTGGATGCAGACTCTTAAGGAGAACAACAAAAACCATACAGAGTATTATTTTCATAAAATAGCAGGGAGTATTATAAGAGCCAAACCAGCACAAGAATGGAGAAAAGAGATTTTGCCAAAAGGGATGACTGTGGTTAGGGATACAGATAATAGGCAAGGGGGGCTGGAATGTCCTGGAGAAAACTGGTAAAGGAGCCAAGCTATTTGGAACAAATAACTACAAATGGAAAGGTAATAGAATGGGAAGAGGCCAAGAATTTATTTTGACTGCAGGTTAGAGAGTGCCTTCTTATCAAGGATTGATATCAGAGTATAGGCAATGAGAAAGAAATAGGGGGCTCCTGAATAAAAGACCAGCACTGGTAGTTTTTAATAAAATCTAGAACAGAAGCTGCTGTTAAAAAAGGAATAATTAGTAAAGCATATAAAATATTGCATGATAATTATCAGAATCAATCAGATGAGCTCAGAAAGGATTGGGAAGAGAGACTGGATAACCAATTCACAAAGAGACAATGGGAGAATACACGTTTATCTCCCAAATATGCAACAAAGTCTAGAAGATTTAGGATCTTTGCCTGGAAATGTTTACATAGGTATTTTTATACCCCAAGTAGACTCCAAAGAATTCTTCTTCAGGTGGATAGCAAATGTTGGAGGTATGACGAGCAAGAAAGAGGTGGCTGGGTACATATTTTGTGGGAGTGTAATGAGCTGGCAGAAATTACGGATTTCCTGCTAACTGCTCTGTTGGAGATGCTCGATAAGTAGAGTGGATTGACTGGGGAGATTTTGAGTTATGATACAGAATTGGAATTGCCTAGACATAGTAAAGCCTTGTTGAGTCTGTCTAATTATGGTGGCTGCCAAAAAAACAATTACTAGAAAATAGAAATCAAAGTCTAAACCAACTTTACTAGAAGTAGTGAATATAGTAACATAGATAAAACAACTGGAACTGGGATCTTTAGAAAAGGGAAGGGAGCAATCTACATAGGAAAAAATGGGAATTGTGGGAACGATATATGCAGAGCAAGAATGATGTTTAGGACACAGGATTTGAATGAGCTACATAATGCTTAACTGACAATGACTGGATGGTTTATAAGTGATGTATAATGTTTGCAACTACAGTTGTTTCAGTGGTGTCTGTTATGTGCACTCTTTGCAACTAAAGTGGTGTCATGTTGTTTGTTTTTCATTTATATAAATGTAAGTTAGCATATGTAATATGTGATAATTTAATAAAGATGTTATCAAAATAATCCCTTATTTTCTGTTTGACATTCTGCAGTTGCCTCTCCTCTTGTTCTGTGAGATTCCCCCTATTCTGCAATACTTTAACATGTCAATTCCTCTAAATAATTCTTGATACTTAACCATATTTCCTTTTTTTTATTTCTACCTTGTTTTTAAATTCCACTTCAGTTTTATCCCACTTCCTAGCTATATTTTCAAAAGAAATGTCTATCTTCTCTAATAACGCCTGAATAATTTCTACTACCAATTCCTTAAATTCCTCTCTTTTCAACCAATAGGTGGGAAAGTGCCATTGTCTCATTTTATTTCATTCCCCTGTGTTTTTATTTTGGTTATTACTGGAGCATGATCTGAAATACTTGGGTGTGTATCAAGATCTTCAATTAAATGCACATATTCCCATGAAATGTAAATTCTGTTTAGCCTAGCCCAGTTTTTGTATCTTGGGGAATATTATGTAAATTCACTATGAACTCCTAGTCCTGAATTCACATTTTCCATGCCAAATACTTTCATAAATTTCTTCAAATGTCTACTCTCCTTTATTATACTTCTTGGCCTCCTCACACACCTTCACTGCTGCAAATCAAATTCCAGTTCCCAGCTATAAGTAATATTCCTTGCTGAAAGCTGATTATAGCTGTTTTAGGTTGAATATAAATACAGCCCAATGTAATCCTCCTCCCTAGCCAGTAGCCCCTACTACTACAAATCTACCATTATTTTTTATCCTCTTCTATCACTATTAGAACTCCTCTTGCAATTGATATAAGCACTCCTCTTCCTTTGTCTCAGGTATTTCACTAAATAACCATCCTGAAAACCTTTCTTTAAAAACTCACATGTTCAGTTCTTTCCAAATGGGTCTCCTATAGCATAGCTATTTGCACTCTACATTTTTAATATAGTTCACTACTCTCTCTTTTTTGTATTTATCTGTGAGACCATTGACATTAAAGATATTACAGAAAGTATCATTGTATTAAAAATTTATTATTCCCACCTTTTATGTATAACACCTTTCTTGTTACATGCATATACTGTTTGGCAGGTTGAACTTTTATACAGTTGTTTCTTGTCATATCCATTAGAGCCTATGTCACATCTTACAAAACGTTTTGTTTTACTGAAAGCCCCCCCCAAAAAAAGGAAAACAAACACACACCCAATACCCCCTAAAACCTATTAATATAATACTAACACAACAAACTATGTACATCTTCAAATACTGAATTTTTACTCTCTTAATAGGAACAAATCTTCCAAAATGGCAGCCGCAGTCACAGACTTGGGCTGACCTAAAAGAAAGGCTATCCACACTAATATGCATGGTGCAGTCTGTGCTTCTACTAAGTTCTGTCTGGTTTTGTCTCATCTTTATAGCTCTCCCAGCTGGGAAAACACTTGAATGCTTTCAGAGAACAATATCTCCTAGCCAATTTTTCTTTTTTTTTTTTCTAGCCAATTTCTCTTTATCAGATTGTCTCCATGAAGAGATGAGTACCAGATACATTTATTTGCTAGAAAAAAAAGCATTATAATATTCTTTTTCATTTACTTGCTTTCTCTTAAAATGTTTTACTAGATTTATTTATTTATTGATATTTGTTGACCTGGAAAGTCCGACTGGGTCAGGAACCCATTTTCAGCGGAGGCCTGGGGAGAAAAGCTCCACAAAAAAATTGTGTATGAATAACAGACATTTTATGAGTGCCTGACTTGCACTACAGTATAAAAACATACACAAATGTTTTACAATTATTTACACTCCAGTACAGTACAACATAAAGAGGACATTTTACATATAGGTGGTTGAATTACAATATCAGAGAGAAGCACAGTAATTGCATGCTATTTAATTTTTTTTTAAATAGGATGACATGTAAGAAAAGGAGATTGGTCGAGAAGAGGGTTAAGAACAGAAAGAATCACTAGTGACAGTAGAGTTGTTTAAAGTTACTTACAGGTAAAAATAGTTTCCTACTGAATTTGAGTAGTAAAAAAATGAGGCAAGCGGGGGGGGGGGGAGATATGAATGTGCATATGTTGGTTTATTTATTTGGATAGATGCAAGGGTAGATAGGAGTATTTAGTAGGTAGTTTTTTAGAGAGAGAGAGTTTAAATTTGTTGAAGCTGGTAATGGTGTTTATGCTGTTTGGGAGTGAGTTCCAGAAGTTAGAGACAGTGTATGAGTAAAGGCAATGCCCAGCTCTTTTCTTTGTTGTACGCTATAAGTCGTAACAAGCTTGACAATGCCCTGGCTAAACATATCCACTCAAACATGAACCATAAGGTTAAATTCTTGGCTATTGACAAAGTCAAGTACAATATTAGAGGGGTCCCTTTGCCCTTAAATTGGAAGAGTTAGAACTAAAGTGGAAAATTAAACTGGATGTAAGTAATGTCCCTGGTTTAAATGAGACAAACTCTATTAACAGTGTTCTAAAACTAAAGAGTTTACAGAGGTAAAAGGCCTATTCAAGGTCTTGTTTTAAGTATAAATGGTTATTATGTTCTTATTATTAAAATTTAGTTTAGTTTTTATATTTATTTTTTTTTCAGACTTTGTTTTTAAGAGTAATATATCACTTATGTATGATTTATTTTTTTATGGCAGTGTATCTTTAATAGTTAATGACTTAACTATCTTGCGTTTTTTGGTTCTAGTGACTATTTAAATGATTTACACTGTGTATTGACTATTTCTGAAGAAGTTTGTCATTTGACAGACGAAAAGCGCTTAAAGTAATTTACTGTGTGGATTTTATTAAACGAAGTGTGCGGACTCTGCTGTTGTTTGGGACTTGTTTTTCATTTTTTATCTTTTCTTTGTTACATAAACAGTTATGAGTTGCTTATTTTCAGAGTGAAGAGGCCTGGTGGGGCTGTACAGTATTAGAATGTTCTTAAGAATGGGGCAGTTGTCTGGGTTGTAGACAGTTTTATGTGCAATGGACAGCTGATGGAGGTTAAGATGATGGAGATATTCCAGCCAGTTCAATTCTCTTAAGGCTTGGCAGTGGTGTGAATGATAGGAGCTGTTTGTAGCAAATTTGGCAATTTTGTGGTAGCAGGATTGAAGTTTATTTTGAATGCAAGCTGGTAAAAATGGGGGCACTGTACAATAGGGAGGGGAGCAAATATGTGTTGGTGACAGCTTTGTTGGTGGTGCTGTCTATGAAGTGTTTATGTCTATATAGGGTACCTAGTTTGCAGTAGGTTTTTTTAATGGCACTACAAATATGGTGTTCAAATGTAAGTTTGTCAGTGGTGATACCTGATAGTTTACCTTGAGATAGAAATTTCGATTTATGTGTTATTATGGGAGAAAATATGAAAGTCGGTTGGGGCAAAGAGTAGAAGCTTTGATTTTTTTGGCATTAAGGAATAGTTGTGATTCTTTTAGCCAGGCTTCAACTGCGGTGATGGTATCCTGTGTTATCTGTTGGAGGTGTTGGTGGTTGTTTGAGGAGGAGATTATAGTAGTGTTATCTGCATACTGGACAATTGAGCCTAGATGGGAAGTAGAGTGGAGGTTATTGGTGAAAATGTTAAAGAGTAAAGGTCCAAGTATGGATGTTCGAGGTACTCCGGTATGGTTATTTGGTAATCTAATAGATTATTTTACCATTTTACGCACTGTTGCCTAGGATATTGGAAAGGTGTTGTAGAAGTTTTGTGTGTGACATTGTATCAAAAGTCTTCGACAGCTCTAGTAATATTACAGATGTAATGTTACCAGAGTCTATGTATTTCTGAACAGTATCCATGAAGGAGGTTAGTGTGCTGTTTGTACGGTGTGAAGGGCAAAAACCATGTTGGGTGATGCTAAGGAGGTTGTTATGTATGAGGTGGTGAAAGAGTTGTTTGTGAATGCATTTTTTGAGGAGTTTTGATAGTGGAGAGAGGATAGAGATTGGGTGATAGAGGGTTCAGCGGAATTCCCTCCTTTACGAAGTGGGGTGGTGATGGATTTCTTCCAGAGGTTGGGAACATGGGATTCTGTAACTGAGCGGTTAAACAGTAAACAGAATATGCTATAGCCTCAGAAGCCAGTTTTAAGTATTCTGGTGGGAGGTTATCAGAGCAGAGAGAGCACAGTTTCAATTTTCTAAGAAGTTTCAGAATTTCAGTGGCTGGTATTAGTTGTAGTGTGAAAGGGGTAGATAGTGTAATATTACATTGTTGCTGGGAGAGGAGTTTTTTATGGGGGTTGCGGATCTTTCTAGGTGAGGACATTTTTCAAGCAGTAGTGGTAGAGAGGGAGTGGAATTTGCTGAGGTGGGGTTAAAGGAAGTGGAATGCTATTGATAAAGTATGAATTCAGAATAGTGGCTATTTGCAAGGTGTTTTGTCTGGACATGGAGATGGTTTGCTGCCAGTGGTAAGGAGATTTGTGATACTTTTTCAGAATTGTTTAGGGTTACCTCTGTGGCTATTCAGTTGGATGGAGAATTTTTTTTGTCAGAACATATTAGCTTTTTTGCTTTGTTTTGTAGCTGTTTGTATTTTAAGTTAAACACAGCTCTGTCGTTATGTCATTCTTTCCAGGCTTTGTCCCTAGGTTGTAAGAGTTGTTTGGTTTTTCTTTGACAGCCAGGGTGCATGGTTAGATTTTACCCTTTTAGTGTGTAAGGGGGGGGGGGGCTAGGCTGTTGAGAGTGTTTAAAAATATCTTGTTGAAATAGAATTTGGCATCATCCAGAGGTAGGGTTCTCAGAGGGTGCCAATTTGAGAGTTTTAGGAAGTTGACAAATTCTTGTTTGTTGTAATGTTTTAGATTTCTAATGGTTTTGTAATTCTGAGATATGGATATTTGTGGAATGGATCTTAAAGTGAAGATGAGCAAGTGGTTACTGAATGTATTAAGCAGGGTCTCAGGATTTAAGTGGGTCTGAGACTAGGATCCAATGAAGTATGGCTCTTGGTGTATTGCTATTGAGCATTCTAGTATGGGTGGTGATGAGTTGGGGTGAACTTGTAGAGGTTTATGCTATTTATTGGGGACTCCGTTATTAAATCTTGCCAATTTATATTTACATCTCCCATAATAATGTTTTTATTTCAGATATTATCCAACATCCAGGTGAGGATGCCTTCGAGAATATGGATGTTTTGTCTGGTGGGATATATAGACAAGCTATGCTTAGCTGTTTAGATTTAATAACTTGTAGGGTTCGTACCAGGATTTCGGCATTTGAGAAGGATGGGAGTTTTTTCTGGTAAGGTAGTATTGTGAGAGAGTCAGCACAGATTAGGGATACTCCTCCACCTTTTTATTGGTTATATCATTCCTTAGTATACTATAACCTGGGGGTGTTATTTTGCTATCTTGGATTTGGGGTTTTAGCCAGGTTTCAGGGACTGCTAGGATGTCAGGGGTGTTTTGAGGTAGCCAGGCATGGAATTCTGTAATTTTGTTACAGATACTACAAATGTTTATGGTTGATAAGGGGAGGTCCTGGGCTGGGGTGTATGTCCCCACACAGGGATGGTCTATTTTTCATGAAAAGGGAGTGTTTTTGAAGGATGTTCTTTTTGTAGTCAGTTTTATATATAAATATATATATATCTATATATATATATATATATATATATATATATATATATATATATATATATATATATATATATATATATATATATATATATATATGTGCATATATATATATATATATATATATATATATATATATAATGATATAGGGCAAGATTTTCAGTTTTGCAAAATGAATGACAGGGGATTGAGCAAGATGGATGATGTATTGTGGAAACTGTTTAAGGGTTTGTCATTATTTAATGAAGAAGTTGTAGATATGATAGCTATGGGTTGAAGTGTATGTTTGAAGGAGGTACTAGAAATAGAAGGCCTAGGGCAAGAGTTAGAAGCAGATTAGTTAGCGTGGAAGTTCTGGTAAATGACAGTTACAGAATAGGATTACGAAAGTTCTTGGTATGATTGCAGGAGAGTTATGGGTGGGGGTTGGGAGTATAGAGGGAAGGTGAGTAATGAAGTGGGAGGATACAGTTGGAAATGGATTTTGTGTGTGTGTATGTGTGTGTGTGTGTGTGTGTGTGTGTGTGTGTGTGTGTGTGTGTGTGTGTGTGTGTGTACTATGAGAGGAGGGGTGGAGTGATGGTTAGGTATAAAGCTGAGCAGTGCAGGGGTGGGTGGGAAAGGGGTACGGTAGAGAAGCAGAGTGAGCCCCAGTGTAGGGAGGATGAATGGAGTGAGTAGAACCACCAACCGAGGCGTGAGCAAAAAACTATCAGTTACAGACCACTTTGCTCTGGGTCAGTGCAAGTAAAGAGTCTGGTAAAATGTAAAACAGAATGTTCTCTTGAAATACTTTTTTCGTTTTAATAAAAATAAACTAGTGTTTACACTGTCTTTATGTTTTATTGTAGAGCATATTTATTACAGAAATATTTAGGAGGATGCTTTAAAAGATATAACTTTATTTTAGCACTGTTTAGGGGATGGAGCCTAGAGATACAGTGCTCCTGTTCAGTGTGCACACCACAGATTTAGCTAGGTCAAAGATTACTACTTTTACAGTCTGGGTGGTTATTTTGAAGATCTTGGACATACACTGCAGATGCTTCTTGTTTGGTGTAACAAAAGTCTTATGTCCTAGCCAACAAACGTAGACTTAGAATCCTGGGAACCAACACTGATGGGGGATGCAGCCCAACTGCAGACAGAGAGTGAGGGAACTGAAAGGAAGAGTAGGAGAATATTAATTATGGGAGGAGAAATGGATAGCAGCCTTAGAAATCACTTGGCAAATGTTGATACTAAACATGCACAACTTGTGTGTGAACTACAATGTTAACTATTCACCAACACCGTAAGATACTGTAAACTTCTCTTGTACAATACAATGAAAAATGTCAGGTAACACAATGAGGTACTGATTGTAACAACAAAAACTATAACTATGACTATACCCCTTACTAAATTATCTGAATAAAAACCAAAACAAAATCTACTGGCAGAACTCTATCTTACAAAGTACTACTTGATGTTAGCAACCATACACCAGTGAATTAATTGCAGCTAAAGTATTGGCGTAAAGTATGCTGTGTGGGCATAGTGCTTATGTCAACTTTCCGTTCAATACATTTCAATCTGTTTCATTCCTAATGCGTGAAAGATCAAGCTAAAGGCCTTAATCCAGTCATTCCCCCCATGCAAGAATGAGAAAAAGCACATTCATTTTTAATTTGTCATGCTCCTTTAACCAGCTTTTTTTTTTTTTACAATGCAGTGCCTACATTTCTTAAAACTGAACAAGGAGAGAGAGAGAGAAGGGGGAAAGCAAAAAAAAACAGGAGCAGCTGTTAACCGTATCCCTATCACACTTAAAACAAATGACAAAACTTTACTTTATATCATGCAAAGAAAAGCATACACTATACAAATAGTACTGTTAAGAAAAAAAAATGTTTACTTACAGTTAACTTTCTCCCTCCGCTTCCCCTCCACCAAGTCTTTTTTCAGAACATTAATAACATGAAGTAGGGCCTATATTTTAGAGTCCCTCACAAGTCCGGCAAAGTCAAAAAAGTCCAATATTTCCAAATTTTCTTGTTCTGTCATATTTCACAAATACTATAATTGCTTTGTAATCCCTCATATGTCAATTGCTAAGTTACTGGTTTTATTCCTGTTTATCTCCTTCTCCCAAATCCTGTCTCTGCTTTATTTTCAAAGTATTCTCTATTCTTCTAGTCAACTCTTGTGCTCCCTTCATTCGCTCCAGCATTTTACATTGCAACATTGGAAAAGATTCCCCTGACACAATCTCTCTGTGGTCTTTTTTACCAGAATAGGAAATAGAATCTCCTTTTTAGCAGCTCACTTTCTGTTGGACAAATGTTTGTATTTAGTCCTTAACATGTACGTCATAAAAAATTATTTTGTCCCTCCAGGGAAAAATATTCTTAAGATAGCTGGGTATGGCAGTTTGAATCTCAGGCCTGCTTCTCGACATTCCTGAATAGTAGGATACATTTACTCCTTTTCTGCCTGGTGTACAATGAGTTATCATTCTCCACAAACACTCTGCTGGCACCTAATTTAAGTACTTTGTCCTAATGCCACAGTTTTGTCAGAATCAATTCCTTCTATTGGTAGTATTGCATTTTTACTATTAAAGGTTGTGGTAGCTTTCACATAGCCAGGTTTGGAGCATACACATGATGTGCCCTTTCAATTAACAACTCCTGCTGTGGAATACCAGTCCAGTTGTTTATTCGTGCTTTCATAAAAATTAATACAGTCTGTTTCTTCCAGCTGCTCTGGTACAGCTGAAAATTTCAGGTTTTCCCTACATGCTCTGTCCTCTAATTCTACTATTTTTTGAAACATTTGTTCTTGAGCAGTCTCATATTCAGCCAGCTTTTTCTTCATTTCATCCTCTGATTTTTGCAGTTTTATCACCTCATCTGAATATCTCTTTAAAGCTTCTTCCATTTTTTCCAGCGTTTTGTTGTTTGAGTTGATGTACTTCATCAGTGTTTCATTTATTTTAATCAGGCCTGTGTGAAGTTGTATTATGCTTTTGTCAAGGTTACTAGAAGTCATGTCTGGAGCTTGCACTGACTTTTGCTGAACCGCTGCAGTGCTTTTCCCAGTCAGTGTTTTTTCCTCACCCTTTGTAGCTGATTTTCCTTCAGATCCTCTACATTTCTTTTTTCTTGGTATCCAGGCAGTGCTCTTATTAGCCATTTACTGAAATTTACCCATAAACACAAAAGTCCACTGGTCTTCTCTGCTGAATTTCTGTTTTGTCCCTGGGAAAGCTAGAATCAAGCTGTTACGCAATGTACAGCCATCTTGGAAGTCCCCAGAAATAGATTTTTTTGGTTAAAGATAGAACCTTCAGTATGTGTTCCTTTGTGATGTTAGAAATATGAGGGAATTGGGAATTTGTGGAATAAGAGAATTGCTTCAATGTTAAAGTTTGCACTAACTTTATCTGCTAGTATATTTGCTATGTCTACTAGGTCTGAGTGGGTAGTGCAATTTCAAATAAATTTATAATATTACTGGGTACTATTTTTTAGTTTTCCAATGTAACTAAAATTACCTAACATTATCTTTGATTTCAGAAACTAATTTAAGTTAATGATTTGCCTTAGCATTTAGTTCCTTACTAATGCCATACTGCAATTTTTTTATATGAGGAAATTAAGATCAGTTATATGATTTAAGATACAAGAATGTTTTCCCTCTTACTATACTGTTTATGTAAGCTGGTGGATCACCAGGGAAGTTTGTTCTTGTACTTCCCAGTATATTTAACACTAATAGGGACAGCTAAGTAAAAGCACGTACCTATATGGGAATAAAACTCCTTTGAATAAATAGCAGCTGTGACAGTGTCAGATCTGTTGATGTTACAATGACTTAGGACAGCTCATCATAGAGTTTTATGAGGTTTGTCCATCTGAAATACATGAATTCAGAATCACTGACTAGAAGGGTTTTTAGAAATTTTGAAAGAAAATGTTTCAATTTTATAGTCAGATTTAACCAAAGATGGAGAAATTCAAGGGGATGGTACAAATAGTGTCTATAATAGTTAGGACCAGATCAAGAATATTATGTTCTCTAGTTGGCTTGTTAATTATCTGCTCCAAACAATTTTTAATTATTAAATCTAAGAATCTCAGGACATACACAACTTTGGAGGTATAGGCGTACCATTTTATTGAAGGGTGGCTGAAATCTCCAATTATAAAAACATTTTTTGCAATACATAGTTCCTCAAGTACACTTACAAAATGTGCATGGTCATTTGTAAATAAGGACAGTGTCCTGTAGCAGGCTATATGTTGGAGTTTAATAAGTTAAGTTTCTGGGTCTCTGAAAATCTGTCAAGAAGATATATGTCTTTTGACAAACCTAAACATGCCGCAGCAGTTTCCATTAGGTCTAAACACATGGTGCTATTTGTACAATGAAACCAAATCTCAGTAACTACACAACTGTAGCATGCATCAAGTTACAGGAGTACCTCAAGATCAGGTAATTTAAGACTTCTGGTATTGAAAACAGCCACCCTGATATGGTCCAAATTAAGGTTGAAATGGCTATACTGACATCTGCTATGTTGGGATACCCATTACCAGCCTCTGCCTAAGAAGATGCATAGTGGGAAGCAAGGGTTTTAGCCAATATGTGGAATCCACGAAATAAGAGCTGTAGCAGTTCATTCTTAGAAAAGCAAGCTGTTCTGTCTATTAACTCATCCCATTCTGATACATACTGGTCACCCCCCATGACACCAACTACTATACTATTTGTTGAAACCAATCATCTTTTCTTTGTATGTAGGTATCATTCTGGGAGATAGAAGGATCCCACCCAGGATCAGTGCTTTCCATGCATTATAAGATCCTGGATGTCTTTCTATATATCTTTTGGAGTTATACTCACAGGGACCACCACTAGGTCCATAGTCGCATCTACTGGGTGAAGGGCATTAGAGACCTTGTGACATCATGGATCCTGACACCAGAAAGACAATTACCTGTAATTCTACATTTGCCAGTCTTGTGAGTGTGGAATCAGTGTGCCAGACCACAGAGTATTCACTTATTAAGATGTCACTGTCTTTTACTCATGGAATTTGAAGTATTAGATGGTTTGCGGTCTACCTCCTGGTGACTCTCTACTATGCATGAGCATGGTGCTGATGTGGTAGTAATGATGGTTGGTGGTCTGCTTCCTGATGACCCCTTACTATGCGTGATCATGGTGCTGACTGGTGGTGGTGGTATTAGACAGTTTTTGGTCTACCTCCTGACAAATCTTTACTATGCATGAGCATGGTGCTGATGTGGCAGCAGAGATGGTTGGTGGTCTACCTCCTGGTGGCCCTTTACTATGTGTGAGCATGGTGCTAATGTGGTGGTAGTAGTATTAAACAGTCTGTGGTCTACCTCTTGGTGACTCTACTATGAGTGAGCATAGTGTTGATGTTGGGGTACAGATGGTTGGTGGTCTACCTCCTGGTGACCCTTTACTATGTGTGATCATGGTGCTGATGTGGTGGTGGATATTTGTTAAAACATATTCCTCCTATTCCTTGGAGGCTTTGGAGTGGGCTTTCTTACATCCACAGCATAAATCAGATTAATGTGCCTGTGGTAAAATGTCAGTGGTAGTGTGCAATGCTCACAGGCCATCTCACTGAGTACAGGGATGCTTAAAGCTGCACAGAAATTTGCCCTTCTCACAGACTAAACTACTCATGTCCAATAGAAGTGCACTGCCTGTGAGCATATGGAAGTTCCTACACTGCCAGGGAGTACCAAATGCTACAAGACTGGCAAAAGAAGGGATACATGTCAGCTTACTTTCCGTTTTGTCAAAGTGGTTCTTTGTTTAGTTTAGTCTAAGGGTTAAAGATACATTTTCTGCAGCCTGGCTAGCTGTATGGTACAGAACAACAACAACTAATTCTGAATAGCTAAGAGTGGTGTAGTGCAGCACACACACACACTATGTGAGAACAAAACAGCTAGTACAACTATTAATACAGCAAAAAGGAAGAGGACAATGCTCGGCTGGTAACAATGTAATAATACTGGCTGGCACAGCATGTAACTAAGCGCACTCAACCTACAGGCAATACAACAATACAATACTCAACTAGCAACTGATAACTTCAAGTAACCACTCAACCCAGCACATTAGCCAATGGCCAAACACCATTCAATCCGTCCTGTAAATCTAAGGGCGACTACTGAAAACTTGTTCAGTGTTATCTCCACAAGTACAGAGCACAGTGCCTTATCTAAACCTGTAAGGCCATTTACATTCCAAGATAATATGGATAGTGTTACCATTATTATTAAAAGCTGTTATTCTCACCTAATATACATGACAGCTTTTTCAAAAAAGAAGTTATGCACTTACCATTAAGTTCCATGTTAGTAGTCCATCTCACCCTTCATTCTTTACATATGGGATTGGAGCCGATCCTCAGCTCTGACTCAGCCTCTTTACAAGCTGGATGACTTCTGGTTATCTGGTGGCTAGGTAGATATGCCATGGTGCACGAGTACGATCCCCAGATCTTGTTTGCTGCTGACTAGAAAAAATAAACAGCCCACGGAAAAAGCCAATACTAAAAAGTCATCATAAATAATTAAATTAGTATTTTCCTGTCTCCAGGTACTTCCCGGATGGGGGCAGGAGGACGGGTTCAAAAGAATGAAGGGTGAAATGGACTACTAACATGGAACGCTATGGTAAGTACATAACTTATTTTTAAGTAGTCCTATCTCACCTTCATTCTTTACATATAGGACAGCATCCCCTAGCACCTTATCCTTGGGTGGCTCAAGGAAAAATACTCCTGAGTACCGTGAAACCAAAAGATGCTCTACTCCTGGAGGTTAAATCCAATTTATAATGAGTAACAAAGGTGTGAGGGGTAGCCCACGCAACAGCTGCACAAATATTGTCAAGTGGAACCCTGGCTTGAAAGGCTGCAGAGGTAGATTGAGATCTGGTAGAATGAGCCTTGATTTTAAAGGGTAAAGGTTTATCCACAGAACTGTAAACATAAGCTATACAGCTAGAAATTCAGTTAGAGAGAGTCACTTTGGAAAATGGTAAGCCCAACCTGGATTTGGAGAAGGAAATGAATAACTGATCCAATTTTCTAATGTCTTTAGTCCGGTGAAAATAAAAACTTAATTGTCTATGGACATCCAGTTGGTGAAACCTGTACTCAGGTGCATTGGAGTGATTGGAAAGAAAACCGGAAGTTCTATGGACTGATTCAAAGTGATATAGGAACAGACCTTGGGGACAAAGGAAGGGTTAGTACAAAGGGATACCCTGTCTTTATGAAAAATCAGATAAGGCGGTTTAACAGACAAGGCTTGCAATTCTGACACCTGTCTGGCAGATGTGATAGCCACCAAAAACAACGTCTTCCAAGACAAGAACTTCAAAGGGCATGAATGAGAAGGCTCAAAGGGCGGAGATGTTAATTTTGATAACACAAAGTTTAAATCTCATGAGGCCACAGGCTCTTGAACCGGAGGTCTTAGCAAAGTGGCACCTTTGAGGAATGTTTTGCACAATTTATGAGACATCAAGCAGAATCTGGAAAACCCAAATGGAAATTTGAAATCACTGCCAATTGGACTCTGATAGTGGCAGCCGCAGATCCTTGGTGAAACAGTTCAGAAAGAAATTTCAAAACCACTGGAATGGAGGCAATGAAGGGGTCAACATCCATTTTCTCTGCCCAAAGAGAGAATCTTTTCCATTTACTGGAATAACATTTCCTAGTGGAAGGTTTATGAGAAGACGTAAGGATATGAGTCACAGAAAGCGAGGTCGTGAAGCCTGACTAGGGATGGAACTGGAGCAGCCACACTGTCAAATTGAGGGTGTGTAAGGAGGGGTGAAGTGAACCTGACATGTGAGTCAACAGGTCTGGAACTGGGTCCGGAATCCAAGGATCGTCTAGGAGAAGAGGCCCGAGGAAGGGGAACCAAACCTGATGAGGCCAGTAAGGAGCAATGAGGATCAATTTGCTTCTCAGCCATTGCGCTTTCTGAATCACCTTGGGAATGAGAGGAAAGGGAGGAAAAGCATACAGGAGACCCAGGGGCCAATCGTGAACAAGTGCATTTCTGGGTGACTCCCCCGGAGGAGGGATGAGGGAAAAGTAGCTGCTGCATTTGGCACTGATTGGGCTGGCAAAGAGATCGCAGCAAGGCTGTTTCCACCTGTGGAAAATCTGTTCTACTGTTTCCTTTTTCAGAGACCACTCATGAGGCATCAGGATCACCCAGCTGAGCATGTCAGCTGTCACGTTGGTTGTCCCTGGAATGTGCATCGCCACCATAAAGCGCTGAGAAGATATCACCCATTCTCAAACTCGCATGGCCTCTCGACAGAGTGGGAATGATCTGGTTCCGCCCTGTTTGTTGATATACCATACTACTGACATGTTGCTTGACTGTATTGCAATAGTCCCCAGAGGAAGGTCGTGAAGTGTTTGCAATGCTACGAGCACTGCCCTCATCTCTAGAATGTTGATATGCAGGTAGGCCTCATGGTCTTGCCATATGCCTTGGACAGTTCTGCCTAGATAATGCCCCCCACCCTATCTGTGAGGCATCAGTGGTCACAGTGGCAATGGGTTGGCGAAGAACAATTGAAGCGCCCGTGGTCAGTTGATTGGGTAATGTCTACCAATGGAGGTCCTTCTTGCAAGATTCTCTCAGTAGAATGTGATGGGATAATGGAAGGTACTAGAAGGACCATTGGGACGACAGGAGCCACTGAAGAATTCTCATGTGTAACCTGGCTAGTGGCACTAATAGTATGGTGGAAGCCATGGTCCCAAGGAGCTGCAGAACAATCCTAGCTTTGACCCTTCGCAAGGGGAGAAGAAGCTGAATTTGAAGCACCAGGTTTTGTGCCCTTTCAGCAGGAAGCCGAACCACCATGTTTACTGTGTCTACCTCTGCACCTATAAAAGTCACAGAATGAGAGGGCAATAAGGCAGATTTTTCCCCAATTTATGGAAATTCCCAGTTGGGCACAAGGCTGAATAGTAGTGTCTATGTTCTGAAGGAGTAGATGCCTGGTGGGGGCGGTCAGGAGCCAGTCGTCCAAATACGGAAACAACTGGAATCCTCGACATCTCAGGTGAGCTGTCACCACTGCCATACATTTGGTGAACACCCTGGGGGGTTGTGGTAAGACCAAAGGGCAGAGCATGGAACTGGAAGTGACTAGCTCCTAGCCAGAAGTCTAGATGACTCCTTGATGCCCTATCCATTTTTATGTGGTAGTAAGCGTCTTAGAGATCTATTGAGCACATCCAATTGTCTTTCCCTAACAACGGGAGAATAGACTGCAGTGTTACTATCTAGAATTGTCCTTCTTTACTGATTCGTTCAATCTGCTGAGGTCCAGAATGGGCCTCCAGTCCCCTGTACGTTTTGGCACTAAAAAGAATCTGGAGCAAGTTCCGGATCCTATTTGGTCTGCTGGGACAGTTTTGATTACCCTTTTTGACAGCAACTTGTTGACCTTCACAGTTGCCTGATCCCTGTGATTGGGTGGAACATCTGAGATCTTCCTGGGAACAAAAGGTGGAAGAGAAAAGGGTATTACATAACCTCTGGTAATAATAATTTGTACCCAATTGTCTTGAGTGATACTTAGCCAGGATTCGGGATACAAAGAAATGCGACCACTGACCGGCCACAGAGAAGCACAGTCGGGCTCCACATCAGAAGTGCTGGTAAGGCTGGCCCCTAAAGAAATCACGACCTCCCTGGTTTTGCAGACCACCCCTGCCTCTAGGGTGATGTCTACCATTTTGTTCTCCTCCTCTACCTCTGAAGGAGGAGTCACCCTGAGCTTCCTGGAAAAACCTCTGGGATTTCTTGAACCACATTTTACCGCCTCTCTGACCCTTAGGGTATGGTCTAGAGGGAACAGTAAAATGTACTCCAATGGCAGAGAGTGTTTTTCCTTTTTGCTCGCACCAGTTGAGAGTGTCCTTTACCTTGGATCCAAACAATGAGGAACCGTCGAATGGGACATTGGTAAAGGTAGACAAACAGTTCCGCAACGTTACACAAACGCATCCAGGAATGACGCAAGGAAATTCCTGAACCCGCTGCCCTGCTCACACTATCAGCTGTATACAAAATAAGCCACATGGAGGAGTTAACAACAGAGGTCAAGGTGGACAACTGGGCAGAAACTTTGTCAGGGACTCCCTCAGTACATGTACCTTGTAAAGAATCTCCTAACTCTTTAAGGAGATCCCTCTGGAGCCTAATAAAGTGAGTAAAGTAATTCAGCAATCTAAGAGTAAATGCCGCTGAAGAGAAGATATGCTTCCCGTATCTGTCCATCATTCGAGACTCCTTATTCGCTGAATGAACAGAAGAAGAAGTCTCAGCTAACTCCTTCTTAGTGGCCGCCGCCGCTGCCACCACCATGGCATCTACAGGCACATCTTTAGATAAAAAGTCTTTTCCTGGAGGGGAAGAAAGAAACTTTTTTGGTCTCCTGGGAACTGGCTCCATGGCATCAGGAGTATCCCACACCTTTCGACTAACTAAATCCATAAGTTCATCGAAAGGTGGAGACACCCAAGAGGCAGAAGGTTGAGACCCGAAAGCCTTCAGGTACACCGACTCCTCATCAGAAGGGGTGGCAGTGAGCCAGTCGCACTGCTGTTTAAGGATCTCCAGGATGTCTACAAAGGAGACATCATCAGACGACAACTTGGGGGACTCTTTCAACTCCTCGAGGTCAGTGTCAGATGCCAAAGAATCATCCTGGGAGTCGACATGCTTCCTCTTGCAAGTCTTCTTCCATGGGGGCTCCTCAGAAGGACATTCCGGGGAGGTCTCGGAAGAATGGGGGCCACTGGCCGGTGGCTCCTGAGGCTGGGGTTCTCTGCTGCCACTGGAGGGAGTAGGAGCTGAGACAGAAGTAGGTGCTATGGTGGGATGAATGCCGGTACCCCCGGTAGGAGCTGATGATCGGGACAGCACACTCCTCATCATCTCGAAAGCCGACCTCTCCAGCTCCGAGGAGACTGAGGATGCCATCGGCGCCAGAGCCATCAGCTCCAAGATAGATGCAGGGTCCGAACTCACCCTAGCCGACGCGCCGAGAGGAAGACTTGGAACCAAAGAAGTTCGGTTCCAAGTATCCCTGTCGGGCCCGACCGGACAGCTTCGACCCCTGGACACTACAGATAGCACCAAAAGTATCGGAGCAGAACTCGGCTCTGAAACAGCCACAATTGGAGATGGAGCTGAGGGTTCCACTGGTGGTACCAAGCACTCCGGCTCCGAAAAACCAGCATGGCTCAGAGGAGGAATGAACACAGAGGGTTGAACGGACTCGATTTGCTCCGGAGCCGACTGGGTCGGAGCCAACAACAATTCAGGCAAAGCAGATGACTTCAATAGTTTCAGCACTATCTTCTCCACATCTTCTTCAGATAAACTCCTGGAAGACCTGGATGACATGGTAGGAGATCGAGATCTCGAAGGTACAGGAGACTTCACTAACAAGGAGACCGGTAGGGGGTCCATAGACCGGCTCCGAGAAGTAGTCTCAGGAGTCTCAGCACTACCCTCTCCACATCTTCTTCTGACAAACTCCTGGAAGACCTGGATGACATGGTAGGAGATCGAGATCTCGAAGGTACAGGAAACTTCACTAACAAGGAGACCGGTCCATAGACCTGCTCTGAGAAGCAGTCTCAAGAGTCTCAGCGGTCGGCTCCGAAAAACTTGGAACCAACCCTGCAACAACAATGCCACTCTCAGTCAGCTCCAAGGTCTGTGGAGCCAATGAGACAGTTTTTGCAACTTTAAGAGGTGGCTCCGAGACACCAGCCGGTGCCGGGGACGGCCTCTTGGCAGATTTAGACTTTCCTTTAGCAGATTTGGAGGAAGATGAGGAACTAGACAAGTCTTCCTCGAAGGAAGGTTTAAAAAGACCTTTTAGAATTAACTTATTCTTCCTTTCCTGCAACATCCTGGGAATAAAGGCATGACAGAATAAACAGGTCTCCTGCAAATGGATGGCCCCTAAACAGTAAACACAATTACCGTGACCATCCGTTAAAGACATCTTTTGGGAGCACTTAACACATTTCTTGAAGCCGGATGGCTTATGTTCCTTACTCTCTTTAGACATTTCTCAAAACAACAGAACACACGCACACAGAGAAGAAGAAAGGAGAAGGACTAGGTCCTCTAACTTAAATGGGCCTAGCCCTGCAGAAAGGGAAGATACCACGAGGACTAGGTCCTCTAACTTAAACAGACCTAGCCCGGGCAAGAGGGGATAGGGTCTTCTAACTTAAACAGACCCAACAGTTATAAGGGAGAATAGCACACTCAACAGGAACAATAACAGTACAAAAATAAAAAGAACGAAGTTCTGTCAACAATATTAGCAAACGATGCTAACAGCAAACTAATACCTCTAAATAGCAAGCGGAAACCGCCAAATTCTATTTAAACACACAGAATACTAGTGCGCAAAGAGTGCCTACTTTTATCCAAACAGTAAGCCTGCTACAAGGGATACCAAGAAGAAAAAACGGCCAAAGGCCAAAAATTGCACCAAATGGTGCAAATATAAGATAACAACTTTATACTATGCTAACTGAAAACTACAAACAGTAACTATTTAACTTTATAGAACCAAATATCTAATCTAAGCTAAATAGTAAATAAAACTTTGAAAAAGGTTGAAAAATGCAAACACTTAGCCAGAGCCAAAGAGAAGCACAAACAAACTCTTCGACGCAGCAAATCAGATCTGGGGATTGTACTGGTGCACCATGGGCTACCTACCTAGCCATGAGCCAACCAGAAGACTTCCAGCTTTAAATAGGCTAAGTCAGAGCCGAGGATCGGCTCCGATCGCATATGTAAAGAATGAAAGTGAGACAGGACTACTTAACATTGTGTATTTCCAACTATTATCTTTCATGCACACACTAATGTCTGGTTGGCTGGTCTTTTACACAGTTGTTCCTTCTCCGAGTCTGGTTGGCTGGTCTTTCATACAGTTGTTCCTTCTCCATCTGAATCTATGTCACATTTTTCAAGACTTAATCATTATGCAAATTTTGAGATCATGGAATTAACAGATATTTTACTGTTTCACAATCTCAATTACATTGCTGCATGTCTGTAGTACAGCTTAAACTAGCTTACACGTATTCGTATTGCTTTGGTCTTACTCAGTATATCTGAACTCGCAGATTCTTTCAAAGATTTTTAAATATGATCTACATATGAGTTAACATTATCATCTGCAAGTAGTGTCGTTTGGAATTGCATTCACACTCATTCTCTACTTCAAAATCTTCACAATTATTTTGTTGACTGATAGATTTGGCTAATGGATTCCCAGGTAAAACAAAGAAGACTGGGGTAAGGGTATGACCTTGCTTAATTCCTTTGTTATTGTTATCGACCGGGGAAACATGCTATTATTTTAATGTAACCATCTAGATTTACTACTCCAAGTGCTTCTGTCGTATCTTATGTGACTACTATGATTAGACACCTGTTAACTTGTCAGTTATCTGATATTTTCAAAGCAGGTAAGTGATGACATGTAATATATAAAGGCCCATCTGCGTGATAAAAAAATATAAAAAAGAAAAAAAGCAGGATCTAAGAATTGGACGGGTTGAAAGGAGTAATGCAGGATGGATGAGTGATGTGGGGAGACGTGAATGAAGTAGTCAAGTTGTAGGAAAAAGTTTTGGGTTGGTAGAGGACCCTAAGGTCTGCAGGACAAGATGGAGCATCAGGGCAGAAAATTCAATGCTCATCTAGTAAAAAAGGGCAATGTGATACTGGAGAGGAGTGGGGAAATGGAGGTCAGGAAATAAAAGACTGGGTAGAAACAGTGAGAGACAGGCAGAGAGTGTCACAGAAGTAGAGGTATGTGAGGCAGCAGAAAATCAGATGAAGAGATAGTGAGATAGGCAGCCAAGAAACAGATAACAAGAAGGACAAAGAAACGAAGGTGACAGGCAAAATGACGTGATGAAGAAGTGGTGGAAGGCAGTGATTGTCATGCACAAAATGACAATACAATGAGAACAGGAAGGAAGCAGGCATGGAGGAGCAATCAGCCAGAAAGGAAAGAGAGAGAAGAGATGTAGTAGCAGGACAAAGGGAGAATAAGATGACTGGTACAGAGGGGGGTAAAACAGTGGATCAGGCGTTTAGAAAGAGTGCAGCAGGCACACAAAGGGATATGGTACTGCACACTGGAGGAAGACAACCAGCATAGACAGTAAAGAGAACTGAACATGGTGTAACAGGAGGAGGAAGGTTGTAAAAGCAAGGGTAACTGACATGGGGCAAGAGATGATGGACAGAAGAGCAAATATGAGGATAGAAAAAAAAGATTTTGGTAACTGCAGACTCAATCATCAGTAATTAAGAGTCTTGGCATGGGTGCAGGACAAATCAGGTTGCAATGAAACAGTTACCTTTCTCCTCACATATAAAATGCAAGGAGTAGGCACTCATCAAAATGTAGGGGAGCCAAAATGAGCTCAAGGCTTAGGCTTGTTATGATATGGGAAGAGTGGACACATACTGTGGTACACATAGCAAGTAATGACCTGTCAGAGGAGACATCTGAGGAAATGATAATTAAAGTCAAGAAAATGTTGGACTAGAGCCAGCATTCTCTTATGAGTTACCTGTGCTAACAGGCAAGCACAGCAATAACGGAGAGGGGTCAGTCAGTAATGACGGACTGTGGTAAAGGGTAAAGAAAAAGGAACTGGACTGGAAGATTGTTGCTGATGTGGTAGACAGACCAACTTTCTGTCAGTGACAAACAATCTTACAAAATCATTTAGTAACAGTTGTAGACCGGGCAGTATTTATTGCATTTATTAACAGTTGTAGATCGGGCAGTATTTATTACATTTATTAACAGTTGTAGACCGGGAAGTATTTATTACATTTAGTAACAGTTGTAGATCGGGCAGTATTTATTACATTTACTAACAGTTGTAGACCGGACAGTATTTATTACATTTAGTAACAGTTGCAGACCGGGCAGTATTTATTACATTTATTAACAGTTGTAGACCGGGCAGTATTTATTACATTTAGTAACAGTTGCAGACCGGACAGTATTTATTACATTTAGTAACAGTTGCAGACCGGGCAGTATTTATTACATTTATTAACAGTTGTAGACCGGGCAGTATTTATTACATTTAGTAACAGTTGTAGATCGGGCAGTATTTATTACATTTATTAACAGTTGTAGACCGGGAAGTATTTATTACATTTAGTAACAGTTGTAGATCGGGCAGTATTTATTACATTTACTAACAGTTGTAGACCGGACAGTATTTATTACATTTAGTAACAGTTGCAGACCGGGCAGTATTTATTACATTTATTAACAGTTGTAGACCGGGCAGTATTTATTACATTTAGTAACAGTTGCAGACCGGACAGTATTTATTACATTTAGTAACAGTTGCAGACCGGGCAGTATTTATTACATTTATTAACAGTTGTAGACCGGGCAGTATTTATTACATTTAGTAGCAGTTGTAGACCGGACAGTATTTATTACATTTAGTAGCAGTTGCAGACCGGGCAGTATTTATTGCATTTAGTAACAGTTGCAGACCGGGCAGTATTTATTGCATTTATTAACAGTTGTAGACCGGGCAGTATTTATTACATTTAGTAACAGTTGTAGACCGGGCAGTATTTATTACATTTATTAACAGTTGTAGACCGGGCAGTATTTATTACATTTAGTAGCAGTTGTAGACCGGGCAGTATTTATTACATTTAGTAGCAGTTGTAGACCGGGCAGTATTTATTACAGTATTTACCTGAATGTCTATGATGTCAAGCATTCTATATAGGTATAACTAACCATAAATGTAAAGAACGTATCTGTGATCACCTTTCAGATATCAGGAGGCAAATAGCCACAAATATCCTTTATAGACATATCAAAGTGACTGTTCCTACATATATTTTTAAACTGAAGGCACTGGAGACGATCTATGAAAGTAAAAGGGGTCACAATATAGCAAATAAGAGAAAAGTGATGAATACTACTGGATTAATGTGACTAGAGCAGATATGCATCCAGGCTTGAATGACAAAATCAGTATTAAGCCTGTTCTGCAACAAAGATTATTAAAATGTTCATGCATATTTTTTACATATATGTAGTTTTAGAATATGAAGTGTGCTTTATTTGTTTAAATTTTTGAGTTTACTAAAAGTTGTTTTAAGAAAAAACGAAAACAGATAGTCTATGTAATACATGCAATACATACATTTTCTTTTTAAATATGGTTCCACTGATGTTCTAATATATTTTACCCGAAGAGGTGTTTATGTGAAAGCTTTAAGCTATCCAATATATTTGCTCATAAAACAAAAAATAAGTAAAGATATTTATTCATACACCTTAGTTTTGACTTGATCCCACCTGTGTTTGTAATTTTGGACTTTGTGTTGCATTTGGTAAGGGTCATTTTTGCCTATTTGAGCATTTTTGTTTTGTGACTTATTACATACTCATGGCACCTGGGCATTTTGCCCTCAAAGGAAGAATACATTTAGAAAAAAAAACTTCTAACTTAAATACATTGCCAATTCAGAGATCATTCACAAGACGAAACACATTTATTAATATCAGTTACCATATTATTAACAAAACTACAACCACTGGGTCCTGTGATGATGATGCCATCCTGCCCAGCTCTTATGGTACAGCTGAAGTGGCAACAATCTATGACACTTAAGGTTCTCCTCATTCCATGGTTTTTTCTAGAACAATGGGCAAACCTAACAGAAGAAAATAGGACTGGGCAGCATCACACAGACCATCTGTGCTGGTCAGTGCTTGTTGCCTCTTTTGGAAATTTTCCTCCATTTCCTGGGAGGCCTGCTCGAAAAGAACCTCTACCAAGATGGGGGTATCCAGAAATGCCTGTCTGAGTGCAGCCTTGGAGTATCTGATGTAAGTTGGCCTGCACAGGCATGTACCCAAGCATGCTACCTAATTAACAGTGTCAGCACAAAGAAATAGGAAGCCAACAGTTTAAATCACTGAAGAATCACATTGGATCTTCCTTAATCCCAAATTCAGAAACATCTTGCAGCTTCATCAATGCTTGATCCACTACAGAAGACAGGAATCTAGTCAGATGAGACAAAACTGGAAATCCTAAGCCTCAGTGTGACAAAGGAGTCTTTAATCAGAAAAGCAGGTCAAAACAATTTCTGGTCTCTGGGATCTACACTACACTGAATAAACTGTAAAGTCGTCTGCCCCAAGAAGGATTAGTGAAGATCTCATTTAACTTAGCACTGGACTTATACAAGACATCTGTCATACATATGACAACTTTGGAGAAAAGAAACAAGACATCAAACAGCTAAAGAATACTCATCATTGGCTCAGTATGCTGTGAAGGCACTGAGGACCGACACAAGCCTACTTGATCTTGGATAGTGACTCCTATTAGACTCAAGGATAAGGTGAGGGATGTGGGAGAAGACCCCTCAGTTATAAGTGCAACCATCAAGCAAGCACTGGGGGCCTTGAAAGACCACCTGATGGGAGTGTACTAGGCACAAGCACGATCTATACAACTGATCATGCTGAAGGCAATGCAGACACCCTGTGATGCATGCTTCAGGATAGATGTCAAGGGTGCCACCTCTTGTTCTTGGCAGACAATGGATGAAATGGAACAACTGATCGTGTTGAAGGCAATGCAGACACCCTGTGATGCATGCTTCAGGACAGATGTCAAGGGTGCCACCTCTTGTTCTTGGCAGACAATAGATGAAATGGAACAACTGATCATGCTGAAGGCAATGCAGACACCCTGTGATGCATGCTTCAGGATAGATGTCAAGGGTGCCACCTCTTGTTCTTGGCAGACAATGGATGAAATGGAACAACTGATCGTGCTGAAGGCAATGCAGACACCCTGTGATGCATGCTTCAGGACAGATGTCAAGGGTGCCACCTCTTGATCTTGGCAGACAATGAATGAAATGGAACAACTGATCATGCTGAAGGCAATGCAGACACCCTGTGATGCATGCTTCAGGACAGATGTCAAGGGTGCCACCTCTTGATCTTGGCAGACAATGAATGAAATGGAACAACTGATCGTGCTGAAGGCAATGCAGTTACCCTGTGATGCATGCTTGAGGACAGATGTCAAGAGTGCCACCTCTTGTTCTTGGCAGACAATGGATGAAATGCACTGCTCACTAGAAGAGGAAGAGCTACTGACATTTAAGGGAAGTGAAGCTGGTTAACGGAAAACTTGGCAGGGAGAGGATATGACTGATGGACAGCTTCTGATGCCTCACTCTTTTATGTTTCTTTAACACCATCCTGGTACTGCATGAAGGACTTTCCTTTTCTGCATATGGCACCTTCATCCACTCTGTCTTCAAGTGGGTCACGACAGAGCTCAAGCTTCTCTTCCTATGCCAACAGATGGCCAAGATGAAGGACTGATACTTATGACTGTGTCTGATGTCATATTCCTTCTGTAAACAGTGGACGATGTGCTGACTTAGGCTCCACTTCATGCCCTGGTAAGAGCAGGGATAACTGGAAGGTTTCAGTTTATTAGTCACTGAATATGGTTTATTTTCTAACACGTTGAATGAAATGCAAGCTGTGGAAGCAACAGTAAAGCGATGATGGGCACATAAGCAAAGACGCTATCCAAAATCAAAGCACGACTCCATGGCATGAAATCACAAGACGGATACATGCCCCTGAGCATAAAGACAACAGAAAAAAATCTGCTAAATGGGGATAACAGAAAAAGAAGAAATTCCAACAGTTATCCACTGGGAAAAAAATCTAAAGTCTGAATAACAAAATGTACTTCCAGTAAAACAAAGCAAAAATGGTAATCCTGTGGCACATTTTTGTGAATGCAGTATCATTGCATGTTTTAACTTGTTCTCTGCACCACTGTGCTCCATTGGAGAAAACTTTATGTTAGATACATATTTGTTCCACAACCTGGTTGCCCCCTCCCCCGCAATGACAGCCAGGGTTATTATCTAACTTCGTTCTACAGCAAACGTGACTGCCTCAAAGAGTACTGAACAACAGTATAGACGTAGAGGAGAATGTTCTAGCAATTTATTCCCTCTATAAACAACACTGTATTCATTTATAACAGCATAGTTTCAAGAAAACAGGAACTTACAATGTAAATCAAAAGCACTGAAGATCTGCCTTATTTCTTCATTACGATCCTGAGCTGCCATTTTTATACTCATTGCATTGATGAAATCATCCACTGTCATGCCTTGAGAAAAGAAATTAGATATTCAAATATTTAGAAAGATAGTGTAACAATTAAAATATGTTAATCTGCAATTGAAAATAAAATATCTGAAAATGCAGAGCTGTAATGAAGCTTCCCATTCTAATAATGGGTTTTAACTGGTTGAAAGCACAGAACAAGTAATGACATTAAATTTGAAAAACAAGGACTTATGGGATCATTTTATAACAACGTTAGTCAAGGGTAATTTGAGATGGCAAAAATAAACATGTCTGAATACCTCATTTAACTTAGAAAAATGAGTGATATGTAACTACTCACCCTATATGTCCAACCTGGACAGAATCCCTCAGTTCTAGGTTCACACTTGGACAGAGGATTAGAGCTTACGCATACCACAAAGCCATGTACTGGTACGGGTACAAGTACATCTAAAAAACTTTCCTAGCCAAACATGATCACAAAATTAACAATTCATTTAAAGCTTGGTAATGGAAGCTGCAATCTACTCAGTCCATGGGCAAATGCCTATATAACCAAGGTAAAAATGCAACTGTCCAAGATAACGTTGGCATAATTAGCTTCTCTTAGTAGAATGCTCAAACTAATAAGCAAGCCTCAAAACACGTTTGTTTGTTTGTGTTTGTCTGTTTCCTGGCACTCTTGCTGGATTATACCATCTCAAGATCACTGCCTTTCCAAAACAGTAATAACCAGTTAGCCCACATCCTATGAGAAATCAACGAGGACTGTACTGATTTAATCACACCTTCAAGAAGCAAAGTCTCATTCCTGGTCTGTTCTCTTCAGTGTCAATGGATTAATTACAGACAATCAAGTACAGTAGTGAACATCTGCTAGTCAAAGACACACAGCTACCATGGCGGTTCTGCTATGACACATACTGGAGTACATTCAGTTTTAGCTATGATACCTGTAGAATGGCTTATCAGTAACTTAACACTTGTCCTATATGCAACAGTGTTTAACCTGAATAATATAATGAGGAGGATCCAGGGGCCCAGTGAACAACTAAGACATGTTATGCAAACCACATCCCTACTCAACAAAAGAATATATCCCCAGAAATGTCATTAAAAACTAAGCTACTAGGCACAGAAGGCAAAGAAATCAGAATAAATCCAGACTTTGCAGCCAAGTTATATCACCAGAGCCAAGAGTACAATAAAATCAGAGAAAAAAGAAGTGGAAAGGGGTGAACTCCAGGCTCCAGTACCCAGCAAAGCTTCTAATTAAATTACGCAGGATACCAAGCCATACTAAAAAAAAAAAAAAAAAAAAAAGGCATGAGAGCTACTGGAAATTGACAGAGAATTAAGAAAGAACAAGAGCTAAATGAATGAATACAAGAAAAGGTAGTAAGCAACATATACAAAAGGAAAGTGCAAACACACTCACCAAAAAAATGACAAAGCTGAACAGAGAGTGGATTAGCCAGAGTAACAATAAAATGTAGGAAAAGACACCAATATAAAACAATATGAGGCCACAATAAGCAATAACGTAGGGGGGATCCAGCCACACTAAAGAGGACTGCAGTTACATTACAGAACAAGGATAGCAGCACTGAAAAGTGAAAGGGGGCACAGAAAAAAAATAATTCACATACTGCAGAAGTTTGTATTCTGCATGAAGAACAAACCAAGTTTAAATAAAATAAATAAAGTAGCCCAACAGACTGAGACATTAATCTCCTCTACTTCAGGAGTTACTTATAGTAAATAGTCTGTCATCTTGCAAGATGCTGCACACTTTGGTATAAAAGGAACAGCAATAGCAATCACAATTCTCTACTTCAGGCTGAAAGAGCCACAGTGTTGAGATTTTATGTACTATCTTGCCTTGTCACTGGATCAACAAGGAGCTGAGAAAAGGCAATGGCCACAGTGGGCGTGTAATTTGGCTCCTTAACAAAGATTACCCTGGTTGTTTCAGACTAGAGCAAGGCTTTAGAATTAGAGTGTGAACAAAAGTGGACCAGCACGAAAAGGATTGCTTAAAGAAGAATTTATTAACTAACCATCAAGCCATACAAAGTAATGGTAATAACCATTACTAAAAGCAATTTAGAATTAGAGTGCCCTTGTCCTGTTTTGTTATGAATATTACCATTTGAAATCAGAGAAAACAGACCAAAGACATAATTTAAGGTCCTACTGCACAGAAAGGAGGCGGCATTTATCTTTAAACAAACTCATGAAGACTCGGGATAGAGCTCTCTATATTTACTTAAAGGTGATCTGATTAAAAATTGTCCTGGCAGGTGGTCACAGCCCTGTAAATGGCTTTCACCACCTTTAGGTTAAAGTGAAGCAACCTTTCTTGATTACAGCAGTTGCCCCTCACTGGCCAGTAAGTGACTGGACTCATCAACCACAATGCAGAGTACGTGTTTTGAAATACTCAACTCTAAACGGAGAAGTTATTGTCACTCCAAGTCTGACATATCTGTCCACCACAGAAAGTTTTCCTTTATATACTAGGCAACAGTAATCACCATGTCCAGTGGATCTGCAGATTGGTTCTGTAAATTACTAAGATGCCAATGAATCTTTGTCACATGTAACCTTGGAGGAAGAACCAGGAGAAAGGAAAAAGACAAACACTCCAGAACCCTCAGAAGTTGTTTTCCTGAGAAACTTTGCTATTAAAGAAATACTGTGAGGACTGTCTCTGTCTGAAATCACTGTTTATTTGTCCCGAGTATGGAAATGAGTACAAATTCCATGATACACCCTTAAAATGACTTAATTATAGATAATCAGATATGATGTCTTAGGGGTTGCAAGTGACTTCTTATATTTCTGTTTTTATTTCCAGACTGTGAAAGAATACAACTGCCTGATTTATGTCATGTACCAATAACAACCTTCCTCTGTAACTAGCAAGTGGTAACCTTGACAAAGAAAAATGGTAATGTTTATCTTTCTGGCAAGTAAAAACATGGAGCTAAGCATTTTATAAGCACTCTAAAGTTCTACACATATGAACATGCACAGCTAAAAACTAAAAGTGGTGGTGTGCTTTTAGGAATCTTCCACATATAAAGAATGAACACAAATAAATAAATAACTACCCATTTGTTAATCAGGTAGGAGCTCACTGCACACGCAGTCCCTTTTCAGGGGTGATTTGGGAAGAACGTATGGTTAACTGACTTGCTCAAGGTCACACAGTAGACAAATGAGGTCCAAGGGAATAAAACACGGTACCAGAGGAACTACAGCTCACAGCCTTAACCCTCTACATCAACTGCCAGACATTATGCTCTTGTTCTATGAAAATGACTACAGTCTTCTCATTCACCATCCTAAAAAAACATTGTTTATGGACTTGTTCAGAGTTACTAAATGCAGAACGGGTCTTTGGTATCCTGTCCTTTTTATGGAATTGGAAAAAAGTACAGTACAAAAACTGACCTCTCAGACTTGTCTTTTTTTTTTCCTTAACTGATTCATTAACTGAAGTGAAAAAAGCCACACTGCAATTTCTGTATAAATTATGCTGCATTGTCTGTAACCCCCCCCCCCCACACACTTTTGTTTCAGAAAATGTCTTCAAAGATGCACTGACTGTTAGAAGGGATAGTCATTTAGAAGTTTTCCAGTTATATTTATCATTTGCTCCTGAATTGAAGATGCAGTTGGTCTGCCTTCATTTGCACTATTTTTTGTTGATGAAACTTATTGGTCAAGTTCCTTTGTACAAAAGGGTTCTTCAGCTTCCTATATATCACTCTTTTAAAATGAGAGCTAAGCAGCATATATGTCTTCAAATAAATACAGAATGTCCTCTATGTACACAATTTCATCATCAGCTGGTTGGCCAAATGAAAAAATCTTTTGTCATTGGAGGATTACAGCTGACAATTTCCTCAGAAGACTATTATAGGTCAAGCAGGCCTCCTCAAAACGAACTGTGCTGCTCTCTGCGCAGTTGTGGTTGGCAGTGCCCTGTATAGACACAAAAGCCTAAAGCTCAGTTTTACCCTAAACAACTGTTAGTGGAACCCTTCCAAGCCTTTCTGCTGCTTTAGGAGCAACTCAATTGCACAATGAGTAGCACTGGCTTATTGGTCAACCTTAGCCTACTCAAGTGCAGATCCCCCTTGTAGTCTCTGAACTACCAGCACAGTCCTGACAAATTAATCTATTCCCTTTTCTAATAAAACATACAGCAAGAACCTGCTATCATAGATGGGCAGTTTCCCATCACCCCTCTGGCCAGCCTGAGGGGACATGGGCATCCTGAGGCAATGTACCAATTTGTCTCATGCATACTAACATCCATTTACTTCTGAAACAAACACATACTTTATGTGAGAGATGTAGTTACACTATGAAATTGGAGGCAAGACTCCCACATATGGACAAATCAAATGTCAAACAGGTTGTCAGCACATACACATCACTTCCCACACTAAATAAGGGCAAGACACACAGACCCACATATGCAGAGGTACGGACTAGTAACTTATCTAAAGACCAGGAGCCTCCCAAATGGAGCCTTCAGAAACCACTTACGCATACAACAATGCAAAAAGCAACCACAACATATAATGTCAAACACACCAGTGTCTCAACAAATTAGCCCATAAGGTGTAACACCACAAAACCCAATGTACTGGTCATAGGAGACTCCACAGTGAGACACACAGATGTTCCCCTCACTGGATAAGGAGTGGGTTACTGTTAGCTGCCTGTCAGGTGCAAGGATCCATCAAGTCACTCAACCACAAGTACCAGAATGACTCAGTCATATTCCATGATGGGGGTGAATGACTTGAGACGTGCCTTTCTAAACTACAGAAGAGACACATGACTGGGGTCTCAGGCTGCGTCTCACAGGCAGGTATAAGCCTAACTTTAAGCAGCATTCTACCTTCTCCAAGGATGATGCCCCAATAACAAGCAAAAAATGACAGACTTTAATTATTGGCTTAGCTGCTGGTGTCAGTCCAAGGGGATCCAATATCTGTCAGCATGGGATGACATGCTCAACAGGCCAGTGCTTTGACAGAGATGGTCTGCACCTGTCTCCTCTAGGCTTTTGGATACTGGTGAGGGCATTAGCCACCTCACTGTGCCTTTTTTAGGCAGTGTCAAAATAACCAACCTCCCAATGCAACAAAATACTCTCTAGATAAACTCAAGGTACTGCTGCTTAATGCTAGGAATCTAAACAAGAAACTGCACTCCCTGGAAGCACTTCTCACCTTGGAAGATACTGATGTCTGTGCAGTTACAGAGACATGGTTCAAAGCCACATAAGGCACATGGGCTGTGCAGGGAGGGCTACAACACCTTCCATATGTTCAGACCATAAAATGTGTGTGAAAGAACCAGAGGAGGAGGAGGTGTATCCATCTTCATTAAGGATAAGTACACTTCAAGATTGGTCAAACAGCACTACTCTCTCAAGCTACTCCATGTCCAATTAACTACAGGCAAAAGCCCCTACCATATCATAGCTAGCTATAGGTCCTCCCCCATAAACCAGGAAAAACATACTGCTTACTTGGACTTGCTGAAGTCTCTTGCCATACAGCCCAACACCTTACTCATGGGTGATTTTAATTATCCTGCCATTGACTGGGAAACATACACAACCATAAACATGCTGGCTCAGAGGTTCCTGGACTTTGTCAATACAAATGCTCTGGAACAGCCAGTCAGCACACCCACAACGGGCTCAAATGTCCTGGACATAGTACTCACTAATATGGGAGAGCACTACACCCCTCCTTGTGATGTCCTCCCTGGTAAGATTTGGCCATAAATCAGATGTAATTATAAGCCCAGATACACCATCAAGTTCAAAAATTCTTAAGAATTTTTCTAAGACAAATTACCTCCTTCTAAGTGATGGTATACGATGTTTCAAAGCCCTCTTGAACACAGATAACATGCATTCCTGTGTAGAGGTGTATACCAACACTCAGAATAACCACTTAAGCAGTTGTTTAGAATCGACTGTATATGACCAGATTAAAACTAAGTCTTGCCAAAAAAAACAAAAAAAAAAAAACAAGCCACCCTGGTGGACCAGTAGTATAAACAGGCTATACAAGAAATGAAAGATACTAATGTTCAAAATCAAAGAAGGAACTGACTCAACAGAATAAGAATTTCCTCTTTAGCCTAAACAAATAAATCAGAGATCTTGTCAAGTTCTCCAAAGCTAATTATGAAGCAAATGTAGCCTCCCTATCAAAGGATAATCACAAGCCATTTTTTAACTACATCCAAAATCTACATGGGAATACCCAGGTATGCATTGAACTGGTTCTGGATGATTCCAACCATACTCAAATGGAGGTAATAGCAAAACTGCTAGCTGCCAGATTTGGAGAAAACTTCACCCCCCCCCCGTCCCCACCGGTCATCTCCCAAAGTATACCTGCCACCATTCCTCAGCCAATTATCTCAAGAGAGCATGTCATCTCTGCACTCTCCAAGACAAAAAACTCAACACCAATGGGACCAGACAACATCCTAAGTTTCCTTTTAAGCATTTTAAAACATGACCTAGCAGACCCACTTGGATCCCTGTTCAGCCACAGCCTGTGGACTGGCTAAGTTCCGGCAGAATGGAGGACAGCAACAGTAACCCTTCTGCACAGAGGGGGACCATCAACTGACCCTGAGAATTATAGACCCATAAGCTTGACTAGCCTCATCTGCAAGGCCATGGAAAGAAACATTACAGACCTTATCAACAAGGATGTAGGTAATCCACAAACTTTGGAACCAACCCAGTTTGGATTATTTAAGAGTAGATCATGGCTGTTAAACCTGCCTGACTTCTTCAACAAAGTCACCAAAGCCCTGGATGAAGGAAAGACAGTACATACTGCCTGCCTTGGCCTGGCCAAGGCATTTGACACAATCCCCAACACGGGTATTATAGTGAAACTCTCCCAATTGGGAATTTACCCCTACATCACCAGATGTGTAACAAAATGGCAAACTGACAGGACACATACTGTCAAAGTGGGTGACTTCACCTCTAGCCAAAGACTAGTCACCAGTGCCGTACCACAGGGTTCTCTGCTGGGCCCAAATGTCTGTGTCTGACCAAGTTCACTGATGACTGCAAACTGGGAGCAATCACTGAGTCCCCCAACAATGCTAATATACTGAGAAAGGGTTAATGCAGACAAATGATTGGTACCAAAGCCATGGACTGAAGCTAAATGCAAAAAAATGCATTATTCTTCCCTTTGGGAAAGTTAACATGACTATTAATTACATTATAGACAGCACACCCCCCCAAAGTGTAAACCCAGTGGCATGTGATCTGGGTACTCAGGTTGAAAGCAATCTGAACGTCAACCACAATGTATCCACAGTGATAAGGAAATCCTTCCGTGTGGAACATTCATAAGTAAAGGCATCATATCTAGATCTAAAGCTGTTGTAATTCTACTATACTCGGCCCAAATTACACCAATAACTGAGTACAATGCTCCCTTTTGCATGTATCTCACCAGACACCTGCAAAGGCTGGAGAGACCACAGAGATTTCTCACCAAGAAAATGCAGGGTACACAAAAAACAAGTCTTATGCAGAAAGACTGAAAGCCCTGTCACTGTATTCTGTCTCCTACAGGCTGCTAACGGCTGACCTGTGCCAGGCTTACAGGGCAGTCTCTGACCCAGCCCTGAAGGAAATGCTACACATTCATAAATCAAACTGTATAAGGGTCACTCAGACCAGGGATCTTAACATAGCCTCTGACATGAACAAATCATGTTGGAGAGAGAGATGCATCTCCCAGAGACTATCCCTCTCTAGAACAAGCTTCCCATTCACATGAAGCAGTGCCCCTCCCTGACCCTCTTCAAATGCTACTTACAACAATGGATGGGTGATGCCCATGTCCCTCATGGACAGAGGTAGTTGGTATTAATTACCATAGACGCATACCTCTGCGAACTTCACTCATCTAACTACTGACAACTGTGGCAACTTGTGGCAAATATAGCTAGGCTTCTAAGGGCTCCAGGGTCATTAGCTGTTTAACCTATATCATTTCCCATCTCAGCCATCTCCCCTGGTCCCCGCATTGTGTGCTTGCCACTGGGATACTCACCTGCAATAAATCGGGCTGCCTCTATTCTCTGCTGTATCCCAACTACTTTGGACTACTCTGCTTTTCCAGTCAATCAAGGACGACCTATCCTAAGTCTCGGATACTCACCTGCAATAAATCGGGCTGCGCTCCATTCTCTGCTGTATCCCAACTAATTTGCTTTTCCAGTCAATCAAGGACGACCTATCTTAAGTGTAGGTGTCAGCCTACAGTTCTCCATTTATTTTCATTGCATGCTTTGTATTTTTCTGGCCTGCACACTCGCACGGGCCTCCCTGTAGTCCCTTCCATTTCATTAATGCTTAGACAATTAGGGTTGGTAGATGTGTTTCTCCCTTCTTGGCCAGTAAATGGCAATATACCACAAGGCAAGATAACTCCTATACCTAGCCCATACAACAGGACAATGATTACAAACTAAAGTGCAAAGAAATTATAGCTGCATTTATCTCACTCAGGTGCGCTGCTAACAGCCCTGCCTATTCTGGAGCACTGTACCTGATAACAGTTTTTGTGCCTATCATTTAAATTATATTTAATCCTGTTCAAACAGGCTCAAACTTGCCTGATATTTGTAAGTAAGTGTTGTTCCTGATAGTTTTTTTTGGCACACTTGCCTCTCCTTTAGCTGGGCTAGCCCCGCTTCATATCAATTACACTTGTACCTGTCCATACCACACCTACCCATCCATCCTCCATTCCGACTCCACCTACCCCACACCACACTCAATCTAATTATCTTCTAACAGCCCAACCCCCTTCTTCACCTCCCCCATATACTCCACTTACTCTGCCCTTCTACATAACCAGTACCCAGTAACCACAACTTCTTATCTCTACACCTCTTCCCCAATCTATTACCTCCTTCTGTTCCCAACCTTCTTATACCAAACTATTCAACCCCTCCCTCACTACTCCTACCTTTACTTCTTTATCAAAAACTCTCTACTATTTTCGTAACCTCCACCTCATAGATTCACCTATTATGCTCCACTCCTCACAGCTGTACCCCTCATGCACAGCCTCCTTCTCCTTACCTTCACCATTTACCTCTCTCCTTCTAAACTCTTATCACTTCAACCAAGTTATATGCCTCCCCAACTCACATCAACCAAGTTATATGCCTCCCAAACTCACATCAACAACATCTACCTACAATGTCCTCTGCAATCTGGTCTAGTCTGTATGCCACTGATATAGTTTTAGCAAGGAAACCAACAATCCTCTCTCCACAGGATAAACTTTCTAGTAACCTTGTACAGAACTATATTAGGGACCCAAAAAAGAAACTCTATCCAAAAACTTTTCCTATTCATCTTAGCCTAGTCCAGTGTGGTGACATCCACCCTAATCCTAGCCCTCCTCTTTCCACTGATAATGCCCCTAACTCAACAAAATCCCTCAATTTCACCACCATCAACATTCAAAGTATTAGAAACAACCCCCCCCCCTTCTACATGCATGGTTAAGTCAATATAAACCAAACTTTACAGCCATAAATGAGACTTTGCTAAAATCACATATAAAGGATTCTGAATTTCTTCCCTCAAACTATTCCTGCCTTAGAACAGACAGACTCCACAAAAAAGGCGGAGGCATCGCCTTATTGTATCCAAGCACCTTCACAGTGATTCCATATTCAAAGCCCATTCCATCCTTCTCCACCGCAGAGTTACTTATCACCTACCTCAAACTAGATGACTACAAAAGCCTATGTATCATAGTCATATACATTCCCCCAGGCAACAATATTCTCATTCTCGAAGACATTCTTGCCTGGACAACCAACAACATAAAAAAATGAAACAATCATCCTAGGTGACGTTAAAATTAACTGGTTAGGCATCTCCAATAACAACCCCTCCACAGACATCCACAGACATCAACCTTCACATCTATACTTGGCTTATGTCAGACATTACCAGACCTGACAGTAGGAATAGGAAAGGTTCAATCCTGGATAGGAACATAGTTTCTGACCTTAATAAGATTTCCACCTCCGGTACACTTGCAGATAGCATAAATGACCACTCACCAGCATTCATAATACGCAAGTCCACCACTCTACCAAACATACACCAATATAGATATACCCAAGATCGGTCCCAATTCTCCCCAAATACTGTTAATGATATTTTGCACAATACTAACTGGAATCCACTAAAATCTCTCCCTCTTAATAAAGATTTCTTAGTATTCTAAATAAACTTGCCCCTCTCCGGCTAAAAAGAGTCAAGACAAAACATGCGAACTGGCTTGCCAAGTCAACAAAGCAAATTATGTCCTCTAGAGATAAAGCTCGGAAAGCCTAGCTAAAAAACAAAACTCCTCCGAACCTCATGCAATGTAAACAACTTCGCAATCAGGCAAAACAATCAGCACTTAAAAACAAAAAAGAATACTTCCAAACCCTCCAAAACCAACATAATCACAACCCCAAGAAATTTTGGGGGGCATCAACTCCTTACTCCATCCTGGGACTACCCATAATCAATGCCCAAATCCACAAAAAACACCCTGTGAGTTAGCCTCTCACTTTAACTCTTATTTCATCGACACTATTGCTAAGCTTACTACCACCCTCCCACCCATCAACACAGAGCAACCAAACCTTCCAATGCTACATACCCCAACTACTACATTACTCACTTTCTCACTCTCTCCCATACCTACCTCTACCATACAAAAACTCCTTCATAAATTAAAGCCATGCACCAATGCCCCAGATAACCTACCAGCAGAATTCTTATAACTATCAGCCACCTCCATACCTTATTCCATCAGCATTCTCCTCAATAGGTCCATTCAGGAATCATGTATACCTAATATCTGGAAAAAGGCATATGTTCTCCCACTTCATAAAGGCAGCAATAACTCTGACATCTCTAAATTCTGGCCTATCGCCATTCTCTCCCCCATCTCAAAAATACTTGAGAAGTGCATTCACACCCAGTTCCTTAGTTATGTGGTTAATCATGAACTCCTTTCCTCCACTCAACATGGCTTTAGGCCAGGACATAGCACTAACACTGCCCTCATTTCCTTCCAGAACACAGTAAATAGAGCTAGGGATGATGGATCCATACTCTCTGCACTCTTTCTCGATCTATCAAAAGCATTTGACACAGTTTCACACTCCCTTCTGCTTATTAAACTCTCAAACCTTGGCACCTCTCCCTCCACCCTTCATTGGTATTCCAACTATCTCAGAAATAGGCAACACTCTACTATTTGGCAGCACTGCTCCTCGCCTTTTACCAACACCAATATCAGGGTACCCAGGGTTCCATACTGGGTCCCCTTTTATTTAGTTTATTCATCAATGACTTCCACATATCTCTTACCCACAGTACTGTAATCCAATACGCAGATGTTTCTACTATTATCTGCTCTTCTAAATCTGCCTCTGTACTACAGCAACTTACCCAAAAAGCATTCACCTCAACTGAATCCTGGATGTCACAGAACCATCTCGACCTTAACCCCAACAAAACTAAACTCTTAATATTTACCCTAAAAAAATCCAGCCCAGTTGGCAAGTCTGAATTCTCTGTTCATTCCCAAAATAATACTGCAATTGAGGTTGTTCCCATTACTAAATTACTCTGTGTCATCATTGACGACAATCTAACCTTTGACCTTCATATCCAAAAATATCATATAAAAAAAAACATCAAAAACTAGGAGCCCTTTATAGGCACAACTACTTTCTTAGCTTCTCTGCTAAAAAAGCTCTTGCCACATCATTCCTGCTTCCATCTCTCTTATATGGTGCCCCCATCCTCACCAATATTCAGTCCTCTCTGAAAACTAAACTCAGTTCATGCTACAAAAAAGTTGCCAAATTTGCTGCAAATGCTAAATTCTCCACACACCACTGCTCCACACTACATCAACTAAATTGGCTCGAATTCCCCCATCAACTCACATACCTATAACTAACTACTGCCCATAAACTTATTTACCACCCAGCAGCCTGCCCATCCCTCTCCCACATTCTGACCATATACCATCTTAATCGACACCCAAGGTCAGAAAACAAAATGCTATTAAACACTGATAAACCTAAGCTCTCAGCCGGCCAAATGCTGTATTATTTTACTGTCTCCAGTTTATGGAATAATCTCCCTCCTTCACTCAGAACTATCAGTAATCCCACTGCTTTTAAAAAAAATCCCTTAAACTTCATCTCTCTTCATACTGGATATGCACCTGCACCCCTACTTACAACCCCAAAACTTGACCCCCTCCCAAGATCCTACTCCTCTTCACTCTACAGCTAGTCTATGGCCCCTTCTCTCTATCACACCAACTCCCTCTGCTGTCAGCGTAGGCTGTGCTATCACTACTTTAAGCCTTCTGCCTCCTTCTTTTCCCCTTAAGCTAATTTCCTCTCTCTGCTAATAATCTTACCTATTATCTAAAACTTCTATTCCTATACTAGTACCATGATTTTCAACAATTCTTCACTGTTATTATCAATATATGTAATGTTATTACCAAATTACTGTATGCAGTTACTACTTTATTTAATGCGCTACCTCTACCTTATATACTCTATGCACTGTGCATAATTTTTCTTTGTATTTAATTACATGTGGAGCTTTTCTCCCTGGGCCTCCACTGAAAATGGGCTCATGTCTGGCCCAGTGGACTTTCCCAGTAAACAAATACAATAAATAAATAAACAAATAAATAACCTCCTATGAACCTATGTACTTTTAATCAAATTTATCAAGTAATGTAGAACCTTGAGCAAATTGTGAAACCATACAAGAAAAGGGATAGTTTTACCACTCTGGCTAAATGCTATTAGACAGAAATATGCAGGATTGGTCTTTTGATAATTAAATACAGTCTAACTAATCTATGGAGATTTATACATCTTGCAAACCTTTTTCTTAAGCATCCATAAAAGTGACGGTACTGTGCACTAGAATCTTCATACATTACAGGATAAAAGGGATTTTTAAATAGGCAAAAAACATCTCCCATAAAGCAAAATCTTTCGACAAAGGAAGAATTAGTGTATTTACTTCATAAAGATAACTCTGGCAAATGGCTTGCTTTTCTTCTTATTTTATAATCTTAAACTTGAACAAATACTGACTTGCGCAGAGACTTGTGTGTTCTGGCTATATAGTGATGTCAGTTCAACACAGTTAGCCATGTGGGTAAGTAACCTGGATCTTACACTATGGTATCCCACAGTAAAGTGAAACATTCATTTGCCACAACCTTCTAGCTAAATAAAAGCTGCAATAACACAGTGGCTGAATTAAATGCAGCTATGTTGAGCCTAGCACAATGAAACAATGCTGAAATTCCAAGCTAACCCAAACTCGAAGCCCTTGAATCCAACAAGATCAGAGGAGATACTAAACCAGGTACCACGAATGCTACCAAGATCTTGTCCTTTGCAAGCATTAACCTGGAAGCATCACAGCTGGTGAGAAATATTTTTGGTACTTTTGAATAAACTACTTTATATAGCTGTTTCTGGAAGTCATTAAAATATTTACACCTTCTTTTAAATGTGTGGTTGACAAGTGGAATTACATTTTCTTCAAATCATATGTTGCTCCAGCTGAAATTCACCACCTTATCCTTTCTCCAAAATTTGTAAACTGACTTTTTGATCATTTCTAATGAAAAGAGAAGCATGGTGGCACAGTGTCTAAGAACTCTTCCTCACAGTTCCAAGGAATGAGGTTCAATCCTGAACTCCTGTCTTTGTTTAAACATAGTCTGCACAGTTTCCCCCATCACTGTTTGGGTTTTCTCTGGGTACTCTGGTTTATTCCCATCTCCTGAAAATGTTGGTTGACAAGCCATTTCACTGTCCACATATGTTGCATTTACTCACTTGCATCTTGTCCCTGGGTTGTGGCTGAAGAGGGTCCATGATGACCAGTTTGCATAAATGGTCAACAAACTAACAAATCAAATGTTTGAAAAAATAGAAACAACAAAGTAACTTGTGATATTCAGAAAGTGAGGAAATGCCAACTACAATCTGAGTTAAAAAGAGACATACTGTTGTCCTAACAACCACTCTCTTGTGAAAAACTATTCATTTTTATTGAGAGAGCTATGTTTTACACAGAATGATAGAACATCAAGATATTACTTATAGGAGAAGAACTGCTCTATGCCTTCTTGGGGTTAGCAAGGTTAAGGCTGAAAAGGGCTGTTTGGCTTTTAGTAGTTAATGTGTGTGTTAGAGAGAATGTGTTCAACAAGCTATGTTCATTATCTTCTATGATACAGAATGCTGTGAAAAGAACTTGGAAAATTAAAGAGATGTTCATGGGTTCATACTAGGCTATCTGCCCTAGGGCATTTATAAGCCTAGCCAGAGTGTGTTTGGCTTTCGCCAACCATTTTAAATGAATTTTGCTATGCCCTTTTTCGAGGTTAGTATACTGTGCCTCTGTCTAACAGTGACACAGAAGTGATACCCAGGGTAAACCTATGATCTCCCATCCACTCATCAACATTCTTCTTGAAGAGAGTCAATGAGGGACTCTGCCTAACCTGGACTGGGATTTTATTCCAGAGTGAAGGGAGCCTCTGTGTTATGAATCTGTCCCTCCAACATGTCCTATTTATTTCAGTGCTGAGGTTCAAGTCTCTTGAGCGCGTAGCTCGATGGGACTTGGATTTTCTGAGGTGCAGCATGTCCATTAATTCCAGGTTGGACATGGCTTTATACGTCAGGCACAGATCGCCTCTGAGCAGGCGGTATGCCACTGAGTAGAGCTGGAGTTTCTTTAACCGGGCAGCATATGGCATCTGTTTGAGCCCTTTGATCCTCTTGGTGAGGTACTTTTGGGGTCTTTCCAGTTGCTGCAGGTGTCTGGTAAGGTACATCCCAAAAGGGGCATTGTACTCAATTATGGGCCTGATGGGGGATGAGTAAAGAGGCACGATGACCTCCCCTGATCTAGATGTGAATCCCTTCATGATTAGGTGGGCTATATAAAATGTTTTTCTAACCACTTTGGCCATGTGGTTGTCAAATGAGAGATTGCTATCAAGATGGGTCCCCAGGTCCCTAATTACTTCTTCCGTACTCAATGGATTACCACCTATGTGGTAATTTGTGGGCACTCTGTTTTTGCCAAAGGGGATGACTAAACACTTTTTGGCGTTTAGCTTGAGGCCATGGCTCTGGCACCAGTTGTCTGTTTCTATGAGGCCCTTTTGTAGGATGCTTGTGTCGGCTGGAGAGTTGATTATGGCGCCCAGTTTGCAGTCATCTGCGAACTTGGTCAGCCACAGTCCTTCCGTGTTGGCCTGTACCTACGAGAAATATATATCGAACAAGAGAGGTCCCAGGACTGAGCCTTGTGGGATGCCACTTGTAACTGGTTTGGAGTCTGACATGGCTTCAGCAATTCTAACCATGTGGGTTCTGTCCTTGAGCCAGTTTGCAACCCATCTAGTGACATAGGGGTTTATATTTAAGCTGGTGAGCTTATCTATAATGCCCGAGTGGGGTATTGTATCGAAGGCTTTTGTGAGGTCCAGGTAGGCTGTGTGGACCACCTTCCCCTCATCAATGGCCCTGGTGACTGTTTCAAAGAAATCGACCAGGTTTAAGAGGCAGGATCTGCCCTTAACAAAGCCAAACTGGGTAGGATCCAGTGTCTGTAGGTTCCCAATATCTTTATTTATGAGGTCCATGATGATCCTTTCCATAGCTTTGCAGACCAAGCTAGTCAGGCTTATGGGGCGATAGTTTCCAGGATCCGTTGAGGCACCACCTTTGTGGAGGGGGACCACTGTTACTGTACGCCACTCTTTGGGTACATATCCTGTAGTAAGGGTGAGATTGAACACTAGTTTTATGTTTGTGTTTAGCTCTTCTTGGAGTTCATGTAGGACGCAGCCCGGGACACCGTCTGGTCCCATTGATGCTGTGTTTTTTGCTTTGGAGAGGGCGGCTCTTACCTGAGCATCTGAGATGTCAGGGGGGCAGCACTCTGCTGGGATAGATATTTGCCCTTTTGGTGGAGAGGAGGCGGAGAAGTTTGCGCTGAACCTGTCAGCTAGGATGTTGGCAATGTCTGTGGGTTCGGTGTATTTTTTGTCATTTTGGACTAATTCTGAGCATATCTGGGAATTCCCACCCAGGTTCCTAACATAACTAAAGAAAGCCTTGTGATTATCCTTAGTGTCCAGTGCAATTTTTCTCTCGAAGCTGGCCTTAGACGATTTTATGAGTGCACGTAGTTTTTTGCTAATACTGATCAGAGATGCCTTCCCTTTTTGGGATTTTGCTCTATCATGTAGTAGCTTCCTCCTTCTGTTGTATAGTTTGTTTATGGTTGGGGTCCACCAGACAGGACGCCTGCCTTTGGAGGCAGGTTCACTTGCAAAGTCCTTCAAAGATGTGAAAAGTGAAGAAAGAATGCTGTCTTCAGCCTCCATTTACAGTTAAGGAAAAAATCTCCTAACACAGTCTGTTGGAGTATTTATCTCCCTGGAAAATTTAGTCTACAGAGTAATGCTGCAATTCACTGCCCAATTTCAGATGACCCCCCCCCCCTTTGCCTTTCTACACAGGAGCTATGTATCACAAAGTAAACTCCTTATTTGTCCACATAGTGCATCAGCACTGTACAGGTTGCAGTGATCTGGTGGCAACATGGAAGCAGCTCTGTTCTGATAGCTCAGTCTTGGGGCGTAATTTTACTGTAGCTAATGCTACTCTGAAAATGAAATGTATGCTTTAAATAAGGTTTCTCCCACATATCCAAGTAAGCCTTTTACCACTGCATCGCAACCAAGTTGTAAAATGTACTGCACTTTAGAAGGAATGGAGGTTCAAGCTCTGCTTGATTTCCCCTTGTCAAGTTTTTCCTAGTGTGTAAGCATAAGACTAGCAATAATCAAAATGTGGATGCAATATGCATTCATTGTGACACAAAACAGTACCTACTTACACATGTAGAAAGTCAAGCAGTTCTGGGAAAACTTACATCCCATGACTGTAACCCCTTACTTAGCCCACAAACTAACATTTAGAAAAGGAATTTCCTGTTTTAGATAAGTATGGAAAATGTAGGAGGGAAAATCTAAAGGCAAAGTTTGGCAAACTAATAAATCCATTCTTTAACTGTTAAAAAATGTAGACTGTTTCTGTTATTGCATTGTGCTAATATGTTAAACTGTTAAAAACTTTGATTGGTTATAAATATTACTCTTATTGCATTGTACTAATAATGTGCACTCTACTAATATGTGTTTTTTTTTTTACTGGTTTAATTTTGCTTCATTTGTGCACATTACATTTCTCTAATAACTTACTGATGTTAAATCTGTAAGTTGTAATTTTCTGCAGCTTTTCTCTCCAGGACTCCATTGAAAATGGGCTCCTCGTGGCCCAATGGACTATCCTGGCAAACAAACTATAAATAAATAAATAAATAAATAATTCAGTATAAGAATGGGGACAAGGCAGGGACACAGACATTTGGAATCAAAACCAGAAAAAGGAAGCTAGTATAGAAGCTATGAAAGCAGACAGAATTTGGTTGTGGCCAGAAGACGAAAGGCTTCTATCTGTCAACAGTAGCTAAAACATAACAAGAGAAACCAAAACTACAAGAAATATTACGGGAAATAAAAACAAACTGATAGGAAATTCTGCATTCACACAGAAACCTAGACAGATATAAACAAGGAAAGGCACTTACGTGAGGTCCCTGAGAACAATCAGTGGAAGATGACTTAGCAAAGAAACTAAGACAAATACAGGAAGGCAAAGGAGGACCCTGAGAAAAAAGTGAGTGGATACAGTGTGATACATCCAAGAATGTGGAGGTCTGAGCCTATCTCTGCTAGTATAAAATGGAGAATGCAACTGAATGTGGCTCAAAGGCAGCAGAAAACTGTCAACTAAGAAAAAAGGAAAGTTGACAACACATTTTATTCAGAGATGCTCTTTGCAGTGAAAGGACAGCACATGGAGGAAAAAGAAATCAGTAGGTGGAATCCACTCTAAGTAGGGGGAGCAACCTAGAACAAAAGTCAACATTCATGAGACTTATTTTACTTCTTGTTTATCAACACAGGTGTTTTTTGTTTTTTTTAAAGAATGTTAACTACCTTTTGAAGGGCAAAACAGAGAAGAAACTGCAGTGCCAGTATTTTTATAGAAAGAAACTGCATCCTCCAACATGATTTAAGTTAAAAAAGAAAGTAATCCTGAGTTATCCAGCTAAGCCCCTTAAACATTAAAATGGCACAAATGGAAGATGATATTCTGAGACAGTGTAAATAAGATTGTAGAGGAAGATAGACAAACAAAATGCTCTCATTACTTCCTACCCCTATGGGTAGGAATAACGATTACGTTATTTGTAGAGTAAATAAAGAAAGGGAAGAAACTCTGCATCAGTTATTTGTGCAAAAGCCTTAAAGGGAACTAGCAATCAAGCTACAGTCACGTCTTAGAAGGTCACTTGATGGACAAAATTAAGGTAGGAGTATTGGCCAGATTTTCCTAGTCACAAACAATACAAGAGATTGAAAACGTCTGTGCTTCTTGCTCATGGTGCCAGAAAGCAGCATCCCATTATTTTATATAAATTCCCTTAATCCCAAAGGCTATCCTATAAGTACCATTTGAACAAATTGCTAGGGAGGCAGGAGAGGTTTTTTTTTTTTAATCAACACATGTGGAACAACTACACTAATGCAACACAACATAGGAACAACCCATCGAATGAAAGTTTAGCCTTATACAGAATAACAGCCACAAAAACAGTAAGAACAGAAGATCAGAAATGCTCAAACTAGGCGTGTTAGAAGACTTCCGAGATGACTGCACACTTTTAAGAGCTTAAATTCATCTCTCCTTCTTCTTCTTCTTTCGGCTTTTCCCGGTTAGGGGTCGCTATAGCGGATCACCTGTCTGCTCATGATTGGCAGTGGAGTTTTACGGTGTCGAGTTACCAGCCCAGCGCCCAACCTTCCGCAGAAGGCGCACACACACACACGCACTCACACCTAGGGTGAATTTAGAGAGTCCAATCCACCTACAGCATGTCTTTGGAATGTGGGAGGAAACCGGAGCACCCGGAGGAAACCCACGCAACCACAGGGAGGACATGCAGACTCCGCACAGAAGGCACCCCAGCCAAGGATCGAACCGGAGACCCTCTTGCTGTGAGGTGGCAATGCTAATCGCTGCACCACCACGGCCACCCTCAATTCAGCTCTCCTAATGTGAAAAAAGAAACTGAGAGATAAGAGCTAGTAATTCTGCCAGTTTTAGTAAAATTTAGTTACTGGCTAGTAAGTACACTGCCTGGCTGCCAGCAAAAAAGAAACATACAGCAGAGCTCAACTTCATTATTCAAAGCTATATATATTTTTGCATGTTTGCTTTAAGTTAATAAGTTATATGGGTGTTCTGGTGTGTGTGTGTTTTTTTTTGTAGGGTTTTCAGTAAAGCAAAACATCTTGTAAAATGTGACTCAGGTTTAAACAGAGATGACAAGAATCAACGGTATAGAAGATCAACATGCCAAACATTACTGGGTGCATTTAAAACAAAAGCTGGAAATAGGCATTTAAAAAAGCTGTCATATGTAATAGGTAGGAATAATAATTTATCATAATGGCTACACTATCCAGATTTATTTTGGAACATGAATGGTCTCAAAGGTAGAGTATTCAGTTATGTTAAGAAATGCAGAGTGCAAACAGCAATGCTACAGGAGACAAATTTGAAAAGAAGTATGTGAATCTGATAAAGAAAGGATTTCAGGATGGATATTCAGGAGAATATCAGGGACAAAAGTAACGGTGAGCACTGATACCTACTGCTAGAAGAGCTCCAATAGTGATAGAAGGTAAAAAAGATAATAATGATAGATTTGTGAAAGTAAGGGGTTGCCGACAAGCAAGAAAGATCAAACTGGCATGTATTCTTATTTCACCTAAAACTGCTATTAAGGAGCGTAACAAAACTTTGGAAGAAATAATCAACTTTCAGCAGGGGATATTACTTATAGGTAGGGACTGAAACTTGATTTGCAGCAGTGAGGATGCATCTGAGGGACCTAGAAGGGAAAATATAAAAAAAATATGGGAGATTTCTGAAGAAATGTATTAAAACACTTGGTATGGAAGATGTAAATTCATTAGTAAGAGAAAAAGTACATATTATTCCACAAGGTACAATAACTGGGCTAGACCAGACAGAAGTTATATTTCACTGGAACATGTGTGTTTAATTGAAAGTATCAATGTACATCCAATAACTATTTCGGATCATGTGCCAAATAACAGCTACGATAAAAATGCAGAGTAATAAAGTGAAAATGAGATATTGGCACTTCCCCACCTACCTGTTAAAAAGAGAGGAATTTAAGGAATGATTAGTGGAAAATATTCAAGAGTTATTAGGCAAGATAGACATTTCTTCAGATGTTATAGCTAGTGAGTGGGATACAATGAAAATGGAGTTTAAAAATATGGTAGAAATCAAAGAAAAAGAGATAAGGTTAAGAAGATAGAGGAATTATTTAGAGGGGTTGACAAAGGTATTGCAGAATAAGGGGAATGTCACAGAACAAGAGGCTCAACAAGAGAGTGCTAGAGAGAAAATAAGGGAGCAGTTGGATAACACACATGGGTTTAGAAAGATTTCTGTTAAGCAACTGTTTTTTTTTTATAATAATTATAGAACACAAAAGTGTTTAGCACAACAACTTGGGCAACAGAAAGTAGAAAGGGTTGCTGCCAAATATAGGGAGTCTACAACAAGAAAAATAACCATAGATACTGTAGAGGTATTAGAGATTATTTCAGAAATGTTACTGAATTTTGTATAAAGCAGAGAAATTTGGATATCAGGAAAGAGCAAAATGGGAATATTTATGGAAGATTTAAGTATACTAAGGTTAGAGGTAGAGGAGGCTGACCAAAGACAGGAGGAGTTGAGATAAAATATTGATGTATAACCAATCTGCAGGGAAGTCTCTAGGAAGAGATGGTATTACTGCTGAAGTTTGAAATCTAGGAGGGAAGAAAGTGATAAAAGATCTGGAAGATTTTAACACTATTTAAAAAAAAGGAAGCACCAATGTCCAGGAAGAAAGCTGTGGAGGCTGTAATACCAAAAGACGGGAAAGACCCATCAGACAAAGCTTCATATAGGCCCATTTCAATTTTAAACCATGATTATGAAGTGTTTATGACTTTAATAGCTAAAAGAATGGAAAAGGTGTTATATATGGATCAATGTGGTTTTGTGAAGGCGAGACAAACATTTGACAGCATTACTACAACAATGATAATCCACAGGGAAGCAAAATGTTACAACAACACCATTGTTGTTGGTGGGTCTTGATGCAGAGAAAGCATTCAACAGAGTAAGCTGGGATTTTATGAGCAGGGCAATGGAAGCATTTGCATTTCCTCATACAATAATAAGGTTAATTAGGAGGACATTATGAGGGATTGGAAGCAAAAATTAAACCAGAAGCATTCTTGTCTGATAAATAGGATCTCAACAGAGGAACCAAGAATGGGTGTCCCCTTTGTTATTTGCTTTATATTTAGAGCCACTGGCAAAGACAATAAGGGACTCAGAAATTCAAGGATATAATTAGTATGATAAATCACAAAAAGTTGGTTTTATTAACATACAATATTATTTTATAACCAATAAAACCAGAAAAGGACATTTCAGTGTTGTGGAAAATTTTGAGATAGTTTCAAGTCTTTTCGGGATATAAAAGTAATGCAGTTAGGATATAGCTGTAAAACTATGTACCACACATGTCATGAACTGGGTCTGTAATACCCATATTTACTGGAACACAATAAAATGAAGTATTTAGAAGTATGGATTAAAAAGGATTCTGTTATGGTAACTAAACAATATGTGGGAAGAGACTAAACAAAAGACAATATAAAAAAATGAGAAACTGGAAACTCTTGTTTATGGATACAGACACCAAGATACAAGCAATGAAAATGTTTTTAGTCCTTTTAGTTTTATATACAGGTTAGGTATATTTTTAACAACCAGAGAAGTTGTGATCAATAATTAATAAAAAGTTAAATAATTTATCTGGAAGGGAAAGACGGCAAGGGTCAAGTGGGAAAAGTTCATCCTGCCAATAAAACAAGGTGGTTTAGGATTACCTGATCTGAAGGGATATTTCAGAGCTAGACAGTTAAGGCTCAAATATAACACACGCAGAAAGTTATAATTCAAAGTGCAAGAGAATAATAACGAAGCTGGAGAAATTCAAGAAATAACGAAAGAAGGGCATTTTGGATGCACATCCTTAAGGAGAATAATGATCATATAGAGAACGGAGAGATGATAAATCAGCAACGAAAGCAGAGAAGTATTGCTGAAATGTAATTAATCCTCAAGTCTTAGTGAGTACATCCACAAGGTTTAAACTGGTTTTCACAAAATCTCACCAAGATAACACTGATATAGAGACGATATACAGACACGATATATAGACTGTATTTTATATAGCACATATCAGGGAAGTAGGTTAAAAAATAAAAAAGATAGCTGGGTATACAAGACCCCGGACAAAAAAAAATGCCCAATCCTGGTAGGTGCACTGGTGCCAAGACTAGAAAAAGTAAGAGTGTAGAATCTTCAAGACACAGAAACATTCGTACAATGGGGCTAGGCCTGGTGCAGGGGGAGGATGGCCCCCTGTTGTAGAGGGAAGTAATAGTCCACAAAAATCACAGAAAATGACAGGCCAAAAAAGAGAGGCATAAAGATGATAGACTGGACTATCGAGGATAAGAAAGAAATTACAAATTGCTACTATTAAGTAAAAAGCCTAGAATTACTGGACAGAAGATACACAAAAAGATTAAGAAAGAAATTAGACAATTGGGAGTACAGAGACTAGCCAAGAAGGGGCCAGAATTTACTGAAGAAAACTGGTAAAGGAAGCGAGGTATTGGGAGCAAATAACTACAGAAGGAAAGGTAATAAACTGGTAAAAGAAGCAATGTATTGGGAAAGTTAACAGAATGGGAAGAGGCCAAAAAGTAATTTAGGCTGCAGGATAGAGACTGCTTTCCCTATCAGGATTGACATCAAAGTATATGAAAAGTGAAAGGAGTAGAGAAATCTTAAGGGAATCCTAAGTGAAAAACCTGCTCTGGTAGAGTTTTAGTTGAATCTGGAACAAAAGCTGATATTAAAAAAAGGGATAATTAGTAGGGCATATAAAATATTGTATGATAACTATAAGAACCAATCAGAAGAGTTTAGAAAAGATTGGGAACAGAGATTGGACAAGCAATTCATAAGGAAACAATGGAAGTATATATGTATACCTCCCAAATATGCAACAAAATGTAGAAGATTTAGGATTTTTGCTTGAAGGTGTTCGCATAGCTATTTTTACACCCTAAGCAAACTCCAAAGAAATTTTCCTCAGGTCAATTCAATTGGACGTATGATGGAGAAAAAGAAAAGAGGTAATTAAGAACTTATGTTTTGTGAAAGTGATGAGTTGATGGACTTTAAACATTTCCTACACAGTACTCTGCCCAAAAAACTGGGTGAGCAAATGGGTCTAACTAAGGAAATATACAGAATTTGAACTGCATAGACATAGTAAGGCCTTGTTAGGTTTAATTTTGATAGATAACAAAAAAAAAATAGAAAATGGAAATCAAAGTCTAAACCAAATATATTTGAAGTGTGGAATAGTGCAACAGAGGTAAAAGAACTGGAAGTGGGATCTTTAAAAAAGGGTAGGAAATTGTAGGAACAATACATGCATAGTAATGTTTTAGAGGGACAGAGAGTTAGGTTTAAGGGAAGGCAGGAAATGAGCAATACAGGTAATGTTGGACTGATGATAGTTATAGAAAAGAATACATGTGATGTATAATGTTTGTAAATGGGAACATGTTAATATGGTTTTCTTTCTTTTATATACATGTATGCTTGTCTAAGTCTTCAGTGATAATTCGGTAAAGGTTTTTAAAAAACTAGATGCACTACAAGAGATAAGAAGGACTACAACTTACCAGTAGTGTGGTCCCTAAACCTGAGGGAAGTATCAGATTCTATAATGACTGAACAGTTACAGAATGAATGGGGCAGCCCTAAAGTGTTGGTCCCTAAACCTGAGGGAAGTATCAGATTCTATAATGACTGAACAGTTACAGAATGAATGGGGCAGCCTTGAAGTGTTGGTCCCTAAACCTGAGGGTAGTATCAGATTCTGTAATGAGTGAACAGTCACAGAACGAATGGGGCAGCCCTAAAGTGTTGGTCCCTAAACCTGAGGGAAGTATCAGATTCTGCAACAAGTTTAGGAAAGTGAATGGAATTTCAAATTTATAGCTATCCCATGCTCAGAACTGATGAGTTGATGGAGAACCTATGGAAGACCAGACTTTTGACGACACTAGACTTGAGAAATACAGACAAATATCACTTATTCCCACTGCCGGGGGGGGGGGGGGGCAGCTTTTTTAATCCCTGATGGTCTAGTTCAAAATAAAGTGGTATCATCTGGCCTACTTGTAGCTCCAGACACCTTTTTCAGAGACCGAGCTATAAAACACTGAAGGCACAGGTCACAATATTCTCCTCCTTACCTGGACAGCACGGTCAATCATTCAGAGGCCTGGGAGTCTCACTTACCTGAAGTGTAACCATGTCTAGTAGAAGCCAAACGGAAAGAGGAGACTGGAAAAATTGGTTTGTACCATCTAGTAAGATACAGGTAAAGAGGTAAAGTCTCTCCTTGGACTAGCTTGCTATTACAAAAATTGTCTGCCCTTTGACAGCTTTCAGTCTAATGCCACTTAAGGCTGACACAGCCTTTACTAAAATAAAAAGGGTCCAGTGTTCTGGACCTGTGCTGGTAACCCTGGCCACAGTTACGCTAACTGCATCTCTCTGGGAGAGTTATGTTAAGTTCCACCTCAATGGTATCGCACTAACTCAGGTAAATTCCTATCTCAGAGTCATGCTGAGTTGTGTAAACTTCCAACTAATCAACATAATGGGTCATGCATATTCCTACCACATCAGCATTTGAGCATCAGTTTTCCTAGATTATCCTTATCTGATCCATCTGGCAAAAGCTGTGGAATATCAGAAACAGATGCCTGCTACTAACTCACTAGTCATGTATATACCAGCTATGGCTGAAAATTAAGATGCTACGTACTACTTTACTAAATTTGATTCTAGCTTTAATTTCCTCGTCAGCAGAGCTATAGAACAATGTCACAATTTTATATGAAAACTACTCAAATTCAAAGTTAGAGTTGACGGGTCAATTTTAAAACGTAAGTACAAGTCAGACTTGTCTAAGTGTTCTACACATCCTATCAACTTTTTTACTCAGCATTTTTGTTTCCAACTCCTTGCAACTGAAGCCCAGACAATTTTCTTCTTCCTGTCTTGCCATTTCATGGCACCAGAGAGACAGCCAGGAACACAACCATTGTTTTCCAAAGTCAATAGAGCCCTGCCCCCCCAACTTTAACCCCCACCACTGATGGGCACACTTCTAAAGGGCCAGACATGCAGGTGTGCTTCCACAGTGGCTCTAGCTACAGTGCCATGCATGCTCACCAGGCCAAGGACCCATTATAAGTTCCTTTCTGCTGCCTGAAACGCCACCCAAACCTCTCTAAGTGGCAGCCATGCAGCAGGACCAAAGAAGCCCCCCTCACCGAGGGGGGGGGGGGCAATATCAACCACTCATATCCCAAACTCCTGATCCGCTCCTCCAGTACCCAAACTGCCTAAATAAACCAGAGTTGCAAGGACTGTACTCCGAGTTTCATCCCTCTGTACCTTGGAGCTGGTAATGGATTAGTATTTACAAAAACTGACCCTTGAAAATCAGGAGCCTTTCTGGGAGGACAAATTAAAGGAACAAATGAGGGTACTATCCCCTGTTGTTGAATATTTCTGAGTAACTGACACACCCTCTGAGTAGAGATAGAAAGGTTATCAGTTTTTCAGTCAAAAAAATCATACATATAATACTCTCCAGAAAGGATGTATCTACTGGGGGAGGGGGATTTGTCAGTGATCTGACAGTATTATGCCATTTGGTTCAAATGTAATTCCAGTAAAGGGGCCATTTTGGTTCAAATAAAAACCTTAATTTGTTAACGGAAAAGAAAACAATGGAAATATTTTTTTTCTCTTACTCTTGTAGAAAAGAATTAGAAAAAGAATCTTAAGTTTAAGGTCCACTGATGTTTGGTGCAATACTATACAACCCAGCAAACTATCACAAATCGAGGGACATTTAATGCATGTTAATATCCTACGTCTGCTGAATTATTATTTAAAAATCTCATAGCAAACATACTGTAATTATCAGTGTTCACCAATCATTCAAGAAAAGACAACTTCTCTTGTTTCTGCAACTAAAAGACTTTTGGCTTTTCCCGGTTAGGGTTTGCCACAGCAGAACTCCAGTCCGCTCATGCTTGGCAGTGGATTTTTATGGTGCCGAGTTGCCAGCCTGATGCCCAACCTTCAACGAAGGCACACCCATTCACACTCGGACCTACCTGCATGTCTTTAATGTCACTCTACCACGGGGAGGACATGCAGACTCCACACAGAAGGCGCTCCAGCCAAGAATCGAACGGGAGAACCTCTTGCTGTGAGGCGACAACGCTGCACCACTGTACTGTAACTACTGCTCATTAAAATGATAAAGGTCATACAAATCGATATCAGTTCTCAAACTATGAAACAGACATTTGCAAATGATAATGTTTGTTAAAAGAGACTGTGGTCTTGGGCATCTAACTGGGAATCTTGTACCAGAAAGCTTTGCCTCCAGTATTAATCATGTGACCCTGCACTATGTTTCAAAGTCAGCATGTGTCTACATATGTATTCTTATTATTCTGTTTCAACAAACCAAGGTTAGCAATTTGTCTCTCCACTAACTTTACAAGCTGTTGACACACATTAATGGGAGACAACCTAGACAGTAATGTGATGTTTAAATTACTCTTTCTTATTTCACAAGATTAGTAGAGCAGAGACAACTGACAATCCCAGTTGCCTTTCTCTAAATGCTAATTTTTTCCTCTGTAAATAAAAATATGCTATGCTCTTTTTTAATATGGTTTCTGTAGTTTGTCAGTAAAATCAGACATCTATCTTTCTTTTTCCATAACTAAAAATGCAACAGAACTGATGAGTTTTAAACATTCACTTATAGTATAATTGGTAACTAAGCATCTGGACTAGTCATATAGGAAACAGGGCAGGCGTCTGACTGCTATTTCTGTGAATCCAAGTTATGATTATACTAAAAAGCACTTTCAATGTAACTGGAGTTTGTCCTTTTCTGCACAGATGTGTAACCATGGAGTGTTCAGTTATGGGCTTTGGGAGGAGGGGGTTGTCTTTCCAACACAGAGGTGCAGGCCAGCTTGCCCCCTGTCAAAAGCTTTGTTTAAGATTCTCTGAAAGTAGATTTCAGCAAACCTCTTACAATTAAGTTGAGACATGGTAATAGTGTTCACATAGTCTTCACATACCCTTAATGTGCCAGTAGTCTTGTCCAAGCAGCAATGTGCTAATGTATACATGTTCAACTCTACATGTAGGAAGACTGCATTGTCTGCCTAGACCAAAAGACTGTCCATTAACTGTAGTGAACCTTAATAGTAACTATTCATACAGACAATTGTTAGTCAATGCTGAAATTCAGGAAAAGCAAAAATTCTGCGGAGTATCCAACTGGGTCAACATGTCTGTCATGTGTTGTGCTGTTATCGATTTCACCAGAAGAGGTACTGAAACAGTAAAGAGAAATTGGTTCCCACCTCACCAAAGCCAGACAATCACAAATATGTGTCCCCCCCCACACACAAAAACGCAATAAACCACTCAGTGTCTGGAAAACACCCCCTCCACTTTTCCCCACAGGAGAATAGGTTTGTCTCCTTTCATTAGCTCTTTGTGAGCAGATTAATTTGCCATTTTCTTTGCTCTACATCCACAATCAAATACAGAAATTAATCCAACAAGCCTTCAGCTGCAGGCTGCTAACGAACATCTCTCCTGTTATCTTTTCACTCAACAGCCAGTACAAAAGTGATGCTCTCTTGTTTATTTCCTCTCGAAGAGGAAGTGTTAATGACTAACTGCAAGAAGATGGGCATTCTAAAGACAACTAATAAAACTATCAGTTGGGCATGAAAACATTTAGGTGTCTCCTGCACTGCTTTCCTAAATAAACCACGGGACTTGCCACAACACTATGAAAAGGGAATTTAACAAAGCAGTGCATCCTTGTTATTTCTTGTATCACGTCATCCCTGTGGAAAACAGTTATTGTCTAGCCCATTTCAAAATCATCCAAACCATCCCAAGCAAATGATTTCCACCCAATTTCTACTCTCCCCATCCTTGGCAAAACATCTGAAAAGCTGATCTGTCTCCAGCTCCTAAATCTAATTTACAATGTGGATTTAGCTTTAGTAATAGTAACTGTAACTGCTTTATACACCTTTAAAGGTGACATACATATCAATATGAACAAAAGTAAACTATCAAAAGCCATATTTGTAAACCAACCTAAAGCTTTTGGCGCAATGGATCAGTGGCTACTAATAAACTCTCTACTCTCTGCAGGAATTATTATCAATGAAATGGCTTGAAGCATTCCTCTGCAAAAGGATATTTAAAGTGCAGCTCAGATCATCTACCTCCCCCTTGAAGCATCTCCCATAGGAGTACCTCAAGTCTCAGTTCTCTCACCTATAATCATCTCACTATTTGTCAATAAATTTCTCAGAGACCTCCCAGGTGTGCCTATATTACTCTATAAATACCAATAATCACCTAGAAACAGACCTAAAAAACCTATTCACTTGCAGTACGGGTAGTCCTCAAACTCGATAACCATAACTCACTCCCTCTGCTGTAAGCAGACTACAAGACATAACTATGCCCTAGAACCTTAGATCCCTCCCAGCACACAGCGCCACACTTCCTGTCCATCATTACCAGCTACAGGCTGCTAAAGATGCTTAGCAAGCCTTCATTCTTGCCCCTAACATCTAGGCTACCATCCCTCCACATAAAATCTAATATATGCTTTCCTCAATTTCACTTAGGACTAAAGTCCTTCTTATGCAAATAAGCCAAAAATGTGTGCTTCCTAAACTGTACAGTCACATAAACTCACTCATAACTCCCCTTCTCAGCATAAGTTCGATATATATTATACTGTAACTGCAACTGTTCACAATTTTGTTCAGTCTGAAACTGCTACAGCTATACTATGACTACCGTGTGCATAACTGTAACCATCTAAAAATGTATGTTCGGCCTGACACCGATAACATTATACTGTGATCACTATGTACTGTTTTTGAGTAGCTTGGAAATTTCATGTATCCCTGGACCTAGACCGAAAATATTCCAGTATGATCACTCTTGTACCTCTTAAGTAAATGTTCATAGGTAAATACTAGAAAATGGGAATGTGGACGATTTCACACCGAGCTAATAATGAAACAATGACCAAAGGTGAGAATCAAACCCTGTACTTTGAGTCTGAAAGGTAAACACTTTAACCAATGAGTCGACCTCAGTCAACAAATGCCAACTAATAAATCCCTGCACTGTTAATTCTTCATTACTCAAGTCTGTGAAAGCAACATTTTGACAGTTATTACTTTTTACAGTTCAGTTAACATTTCATAAATTACACTGAATAACTATCTTTTCTCATGGTCTGGTCAAAGCAAAGGCAAAGTTGCTTTTCATGCCTTACTTAAAGTGTAAAACTTTAAATTGCACAGATTTACTGTGCAATAAAAAATGAAATGATACGCAAAATGGTAAAATACATTTCTTTAAAAGCATTTAAAACAAAAAAAACACATTGTAAAATAATATACATAAAAAGGGTTTAATTTAAAAGGTAATTAGGGTTACCTGGTGAATTACACAGCAAGACTGGTGACATCATTGTGTCAGTTTCCACCTAGAGAACAAAAGCAAACAGAAATCACATTTCATAAGGCTGGACAGACTGGTTCCCTTTATGATGCTAATGAAAACTGATCAATTTTAATCCTGTTTCTGCCACTACTCATACCACGAATTACGTGCACTTCCACATGGAGGCTAGCGAGTGAAAAAAGATATGACAAAAAGAAAAGCAAGTCGCCAATAAAGCAGCAGGGTGCATTCCATTACATTCAAACCTTCAACAAAACATGGTGCTCTTAATAACCAAGACCGCTGCTACCCCTTCTGGCTGAAGGAATCATGCAGTTACGCCAGACACCATCAATGCTGTAGGCGGTGGAAAGCAATGCTAGCACATAGCTACAGTTTAATTAAGCTTGTATAGCCAGTTTAAAATATAAACAGATGTGTTTGGAAGCAAGGCGTACATGTACAACAGCACTGCAAATGACGCAGTGGTCATGCAGATGAATAAGGTACAAAAAAAAAATACCACTTCGCTTTCAAAATTACCCCAGTCATAAAAGCAAGGCTAAATCAAATAAAGTACAGAAACTACGTAATTCTAACAAATCCTCCAGCTCTAACTATAAACTCAGTTTGAAGCCAAAATGTTAAAAAGTAATAATGCAATATTCTTTAGTTACACAAGAAAACTGAAAAGAAAAGTTGTGAATGTAATATACTATCAATAAACAATGAATGATCCTTGCCATGAGATATAGTGAACGTACATGCAGAAAAATGTTGCACTAACATTACAATAAGCAAATGAATACATCAGAGTGCTGCAGAGACAAGGGAAGATGCCCCTTATAGAACAACAGATTCAATAACTGCTGTGACAAGTAAATGCAAACCTCACATTTCACGTGACAAGATAACTACACAGCATTACTGCAATCCTGAGCAAGCCAATCATATTATGTAAAATGATGGCATGTGGACCTGTCCCTGACTTGTGACAATAAGCCATACTAGTACTAATTTAGCTTAATTTAGTGTGTGGGGGAAGGGGTCACACCAGATACAGTTTTAGACCAATCAGTGTGACCAATATTCTAGCAAAATAATGTCATAATGGAGTTTATGCAGAATGACACACACTACCTACTTCAGCTACGTATGGAAGAGCAGGGTTTTGTTACATTGAAAACTTGCAGACTGAATTCTCGAGTGTTTCTGACTAGGTAAGAACAGTACGGGCAATGCACGCTAAGGTTACTGCCTGGCCCACTTCACCAAGACACAGTTGTAAAAGTAAACATACCATAACAATGGATGTTTGAATGATCACTCCTGCAGTAGCCTTAGCTATGTGGGTTATAACATGCCAAGGATATAACATCCAAAGTTTCAGGGCACCTGCCAAGTGCCCAAAACATTAGCTGAGCCGACAAAAAGATTCTGGCACCAAGCTATTCACAATTTTCATGCCAACAGACAGAGAAATGCTGAGCCCTGACAGGACAATGCTAGGAAAAAAAAAAATAACTGTTCACACTCTGGCATAAACAACATACCAAAAAACAAGGGGGGCTAGGAGGATGGGGAGATGGGGGGATGGAGGTCTGGAGGGATGCAGCAGCTACTGCAGCAGAGATCACTCGAACCACTGTTACGGTAAGTTTACTTACACATCTGTACTATGTTCAACATACTGATCACTGCTACAGTAGCCTTAGCCATGTGGGTACACTACCCTAGCTTACTACATCTGGGAGGTGAAGGATCCAGGAGCCCCTGGAGAATGGTCTTAGAAAAGCCTGTTGTAGACCTTGAGAAGGACTCAAGCTTGTTATGCCTTGTAAACATATAGTGTGTGTGTGTGTGTGTGTGTGTGTGTGTGTGTGTGTGTGTGTGTGTGTGTGTGTGTGTGTGTGTGTGTGTGTATCTATATCGATATATAAAGGTGGGGGGGCCAAGCTCCTGCTTCTATAATACTTCTGGAATCCAACTTTTCCAAAAGGACACAGATGAAGCCAAGGTTCTGGCAGAATAAGCATTGATCCTGCCTGGAATAGTTTTGTTGTGCTGAGTATAAGAAAAGGTAATAGCCTGAGACAATCATTTGGAAATAGTCTGTTTTGACACAGGTTGCCCCTTCTTGCCTTCCCAAGAAATGAACAACTGATCCAAAGATATGAAAGATTTAGTTTTGTCAAGATGGTAATCGAGTTGTCTGTAGACATTCAAGTTATGGAATATCCTTTCTCCATTATTTTTAGGTTCAGGAAAGAAAACAGGGACATGGACATGGGCAGCTTGGTTTAAAGTAAACTTGGATACAAGTTAAAGCATAAAAAAAGGATTAATTCTCAAAGAAGGCATGTCTCTGTGGAAAATGAGATACAGCTGACTCGTCATAAGAGCCTGTAACTCATATACCCTTCTTGCAGAGGTCAGAGCAATCAGTAAGACAGTTTTCCAAGTTAAGAACCTCTATTCAGCCAGATTAGCTGGTTCCAATGAAGCAAGAGTGGATCCCAGAACTCTGGATGAACAGGGATGTGATGGTAAGCATATTTTAAATCGAATGTTACCAGGAAACAAATGAAGTAGTAGTAACTGTTATCACAAACAGGATTAGGAGAGAAAGATCCAGAACTGGCCTCCAGGCATCATCTTTCTTTGGCAGTAAAAACATTCTTGAATAAAAACCTTTCCCAACCTGGGAAGGAGAAACTGGTTCTATCACTCCCTGAGACAAAATGTGTTAAAGGACAGGGGGAATAGAGGAGTCTGGTCTGGTAGTTGAGGAATTACCCCCTGAAAAGTTCCTGATTTTTTTATGACCCCCCCCCCCCCTGCCATTTATGTTTAAACTTATGTTTGCCCGCATTTTTGCTACAACTGTTTATTTTGCTTTTGCTGAAATTATATGAAGGGTTAGAAAATCCCTTAGAAAATTTGGAAAAAGAGAGCTGAAAAACCTTAAAGGAGTAAGTTCATACAGGGAACCTCTCAATACACTTTTTGATAACCTCTGCAGCAGAGGTACCAAAAACTAAATCTTTATCCAAAAAAGAATTTAAAATCTCATATTCACATGATCTGGGAGGTTCTGTTAATGCAGCCAGACAAACCTTCAGAAAATAGTACCTGTGGCCATAGCCTGGAAGAAGTATCAGCTGAGCCATACACACAATGTAAACAATGAGAAGTGACCAGTAAAAAGAAAGAAACTCAATTATTTAAAGAAGATTCTTCCTCACAAGAAGAAACTGAAGACAAAAGATTCCTCATACTTTAACATACGAGCCTGACAATTCAGAATCTTCCAGAAGCAGACACATTTTGCATACTTATCAAAAATCTTCTTATCCTTATCAGAATAAGAGGATCAGAATTAAGGAAATGTTTAGCAGCAATATGATTAACTAAAACTTTAGCTGCTGGGTCAGGTTTAAGATGAACATATAAAACCTTAAACGACTGAAGAATCTTTTCTGGGGCAGCAAGCTATCAGGAAGATTGCAGGTAGTGACATATCCTCCAAAGCTGAGAGAAATGAAGGGATGAGTGCAGGTTCTGGAAATTCCTTCTGTAATAGCTCATAGTATATTCTCAGAGATGAGGAACCTCAGTGTTCTCCCACTGCAAACACTGGCACAGTCTGGAAATAGTACCAGAGAAACAGAAACTTCCACAGAGAAAATTAGAAACTGCACTCTACTCTAAATCTGAATCAGAAATCTGAGGAAAACCCTGTATGTGTCTCTCCATCTTCCTGTCCAGATTCAGAATCTTGATTCTTTTCAGGAAAACAGGTACCCCTCTTTCTTTTACCTGAAACCACTTTATAAGACGGCTCAAAAGCCTGAATAAAGCCAAACCTAGCAAACTATTGCTGTCTAAGGAAATTTGAAGACGAGGAGGAGATACATGTTTAGTTTTCTGTTTCTTTTTGACAGGAAAAATGGGGACAACAGTATTAATTGTGGCGGCAGTTTCCACAGGAATGGGCACAACATTCTGACAAACCAGGGAAGCCTTTCCTGTCCCCTCTCTGAAGACCAATAACAGTGGCTGTCCCTTGCCCACTTAGGGAACTCCACTAGCAGCAGAAGACCTGGCTAACCCATGGTCCATAGTTGCTGTAGGTGCTACACCAGAGGGATCTGGGGTAAAAGATAAGTGGTCAGAGGTACAACAAAGTGCTACAGCAGAGTCATACACTTACAGCTGAGGTAAATTGCTAGCCTGCTGTGGTGGCAAAGGTCGATTGCTTAACTTTTTCTTTTTGTGGCTGGAAGAAGGACAGACTCTTAGTCCAGTAGATTGTTCCACGGTCAGATCGACAATGGTGCCTCCTTCCTGGGGAAAACATGCAGTATAATCTGGTAGGAATCTTTAAAAGTCACTTTTTCACACAAAAACACATTAAAACATTTTGCCAGCCCTACAAAGTAAAAGAAACAATTTGGCCACAAAAAAATTTTCAACTACTTTAAAAAAACTTTTAGTCTGACAGAAAAAAGTGCGTGCCTGTTAAAAAGTACAGTTAAGTCTAGTGACAGTACTTTAAAATACAAACTGCTAGCTTAAAAATAACTTTCTTAAACAGGAAAGTAAAATAAAACAATACATCTTTAATGTGGAAGGTTTTGTCTAAAGGGAATTTATCTGCCCAGCAAAAGAACAGCACAAGCCAGCCATCAGTCATCAAAATCCCATCAGAGGAGTGTTTTCTTTAATGGCAGGAACGGCTTGGCACCCAAACCTGTTTTTTTTTTTTTTAGTTGGCTCAGCTAAAGCTAGCGGTTTAGGCATGTGGAAGGTGCCCCCTGAAGCTTTGGAAGCTGGCAAGCTGTTACCTTCCTGACAGGATATACACCTTTATAGTTATAGTTACATCTAGTGCAAAAGTAATCAATATGATGAACATCCATCTATTTATATATAGATAGCTACATAAATGGATATTTCACTTAGTTATTTGTGACTACATTTCACAATGACATTTGCAGTTTTTTAACACTGTATGCCTAGTTAGACTCTCTGTTAACCTATCTAAATGTAAACGTGCTATCTTATTTTCTACTGTGGCTAAAAGGTTTTTTTTTGCATCAGTCCACTACTACAGTTAGTAGATATAAACACAAATAAAAATAAACTAAGTGGAGACTTCAATTTAATGCAAAACAATAGCACTGTTACTTAAGATGAGTGATCAGACATTGGGTCTTGAATGTACAGAACTGAAATTAGATCTTAAATGAACATTTGTCTGAAATCAGTGTTTGATGTGGGACCCTAAACCCCCATGACGAAGGCCTGTACCTCATCCATTGAGGTTACAATTATCTGCAGAAAAGGCAAACAGTTCTTATCAAGTACTTGTCTTTCATCTGCCTTTGCTGAATTAAAATGCAGTATTGAATTTGTCCGCTTTGCACAATTGTGTTTAATAAGCAGAAATGTTTCTCCATCATCTGAAAATAAAACCAGGTAAAGATGTGCCAAGACAGAAGAAAAAAAAAACAAGGGTATAATCATTATGATAATGAATAGTTTAGCATAATATAAAAGGGCAGAAGTGATAGCCAACACCATGCTGTAGTGTTAGCTAGAAAAGTGGATATGACAGGGGCTAAGGTAATCCTCCTGCTGTTCAACACCGGAAAACTCCAGTCCATTCCTGAAGATAAACAGAGAAAGGGAGATTATGTTGTTAGAAAGCAAGCAATGAGAAGTTACCACAATTGTAAAGGGCATCAACCACCTAGGGGATGGGGTAAGAATAAGGTATTGGCATGAGAGGTATAATATGGAACCACTGCATTACTGGGGCAAGTGGGAGAAGTGGATATGAAGAAAAGGGAAAGGAGACAATGACAGGGTAAAGAGAAATGACTCAAAAATTACTTACTGAAATGGTAATTCAGAGAGAGGGTGGTACAGGTCTGAACCACAAAGGCAGAGGTATCAGGGAGACTCTGGGTATCAATTTATGTGAAAGAAGGGAATATAATCCAGGTGGGGAGAGGGATACATAAATGACAACTAGGACATACTTCCTCATTTGACAAGCAACAAGCGTTGTTCCAGCATCAAGTACACATGTGCATTCAATAGCACACGTCAGACTGGCTCATTGTGATGAGGTCTACAAGTCAGACAAGAAGATGAGCAGATGAACCCTGACTAAGAATTTGCTGGGGGATTTTTTTCTTTTTTTTTCTGAACAAGACTGCAAAGTTGTTTTTCTTCTTATACAAAGCAGTAGAAGAATACAAAACCTGAATCAATATCAAAGACCCATGAAAACACAATCCACATGCTTCTCAAGCCCTAGAAATGGGATGTTTTAAGCCATTTGATAGAAACACCTTTGTGGAAAGAGGACACTTCAGGAGCAGCAGTAACTATATACATTGAGATCAACAAGATACAAGTATGCAAACCTTTAGGATACAAAACCAGCACATAGATCTCAGTTTAAAAGGTAGGTCATTGCGGTATAACCATTGTTTATGTCCAACCAAGATAATAATACTGTGCTAACAGTGTTTAAAAAAAGGGAATCTACATCCTAAAGAGTCGAGGCATATAAACACAGTAAAGGTGATAATGCAATGTCATTTTCTTTTTCTAAGAATTTAACTGCAACCTATAATTCTGGATGAAGGCTTTCTAAAGGAACAGCACTTTACAAGTACCCATTGATTTAATCCTACATGGAGTACTACAGCTTTGAAATAAAATAACTGGTCTCAGTTCTTTCCCAAGGGAAAGAAAGCCATAATTTTAAGATTATAGCCAGATAATTATTATATCAAATGTGCAGCTACTATCCCATAATTGTACATGTTCCAGCTTTGACACACTGCTTTTCTTTGAATACTAGAAACTAGCTACATGTTCACTGCCTTTCTCAACAGCAAATTATTAATAAAACAAATTTAAATCTTCTTAGGCAGCTGTCAGAGGAAACAGGAAAAGACCAATACTCTGCAGTCAAGACTTGCATTCTGAGTCCTTCATTTTTTTACTTTCCAAGCCAAAATAAAATATAGCAATGTAAGGTACTCACAAAGACATCCTTAATTTTGTCTTTGCAACTTATGGGTTATGCCAATACTTCTGGAACCTAAGCGGCACGTCTCCCTAAAAGCCGAAGACTCTGCAGCCAACTGTATGAGAACTGGCCACTAGGGGGCAGCTGATTCTGCATTACAGTCTGCAAGGGAAACAGAACTTTTTTTCCAACATTTTATTACATTTTTTCTTTTAAATTTCAGGGTAGTAATATGACAAAACAGAAAAAACAAATATAATGATATAAAATTGATGCAAAATCAACAGTGAATAAAAAAACTATATACAAGATCTACATTTTTTTTTTATAAAAATACAGTCTCAGGAAATAAGTATATAAAATATGAGGCAGATGCATGAAACGCTCTCATAAAGACTGTTAATGTACTTAAGTGTAAAGTAGGGTAGAAGGAGGTATGTATTACACATTACTGTTCATAAAGGAAAGCATATAACAAAAATGAATTAAAGTAACATGTTTAAAATAATATTCCATGCCTCCAATGGGATATAAAATTTGGGAGTTCTGAAGATGAGTTTGAAGGCTTTATGTTGTTTAGTTATTAAATCAGAGAACTCAAACCAATCAGCAGTTTCAAAACTGGATAGATTTAATTTTTTGAGTGGTAAGTGTACAATAGTAAATTGCCATATAACAGGTACCAGGGAAGTGGGAATGGAATTTTTGTTGGGCTTTCCCCCATATGTTTTTATATAGGGGCACTTCCAGAATATATGTAAAATATCAGAGTTTGAAAGACTACACTACAATTATTGGGGAAAGATTCATTGTAAAATGCTTTAGCTGGTGTGATGCAACCGTTATTTATGATCATGAATTGAGTATAGTAGAATTTTTTGAAAGAGATGTACTTGACAGCGAGTGTGATTAAAGGATTCTTTACATCATTATCTTTGGTTGATGGTTCAAGTTTGTGCCATTAATTGTTAAAATGAAATGAGTGATTACATTTTGCTTTTAGAAATAATTTATGTGCTAAAAGCAATAACTTTGGAGCTAAAAGGGTTTCAGAAAATTGTTTAAAAATATCAGTCTTATCTGGCCGTATATGATCTAAGTGATAATATACTTACTAGAGCTCTTTAACACCTATTAACGGTTAAAGAACATCTTTTATGGACATGAAGGAATTCATGTATATGAGACATAGAAGTGGAATTTAATGAGACTTTATCCCACATAATGCAGGAATTTAATAAAGGAAAAGAGTCAAGGTCAAGCTTACTGTTGTTTAACAAAATGTCAGGATTGTTATGAACAGGCTGGAAGAGGTTAGCTACCTCTTCTAGGTCTAAAATATTCATTGCTTGTTGAAAGTAGTCATTGCTTTAAATTTGTTTCTATTTTTAATTTTTTTCATACATATAATGTTTAATATATCCAGACTATATATGTAACCATTCTGAACCCTAAGTAGACTTGCTAGGATTGAAATTTATTGATTTAAAGAGGACAGATGCTCTAATGATTAAAGAGCAAATAAAAAGTTGGGTAATTTTATATTGCCATGGTCTTTAGGATGAGTTTATTATAATCAGCCTTGCTGATTTCTGGAACCATATGAATTTTGAAAGATTAATATATATAGTTCAAAACATAGTTAAAGGAACAGAGTTTACAGTAGATGTGAGAAAGAGAAGTCAGGGACAATATTCATTTTAACAATGGCTAACTTAGATAAGAAAGAGAAGTGGAATGACTGCCATCTTTTCATGTCATAAATAATGTTAGACAAGGTTTTTAAGAAACGTACGTGATGATTCAGATAAGGGTCTGATTAAACATTTATTTCTAAATATTTGTCTGTTTTAGGCCAATACCATCAAGTTCTGATAAGTTAATAGAGTAATTTCTTTCCGAAAGTTCAGTAAATATGAAGGATTTTTGTTATTTAAATTATAAATTTGCAAAATTAGAGAATTTGTGAATAATATTTATGATTCTTAGTATCTCTATATTGCAACAAGAGAGGGATTTAGTTATATCATCAGCAAAAGCAGTGAATGGAAAAGCAATACTGTAGTGGCCAGGGGTTAATAAATTCTTTGAATGGATTAGTGAGAAGGAGGTCTTTGATTTATAGATTAAATAGGTCCGAGGAAAGCAGACATTCCTGTCAAACAGGATTTTATAAGAATTGTTTTAGAAAGGTTCTTTTTAATTACAATATTAGTAGAAGGGTTGTCATAAATATTGTAATACATTTTATGAACTTTTCAAGGAGACCAAATCTGGAAAGGATATTGAAAAGGAACTGAATGTTTATATTATCAAAGGCTTTTGATGTGTCAATTGATAAAGCATAACTACTGGTTGTATAATTACTGTTAACTAGTTGGAGGGATTCAAAAGTTATAGTTTGAGCAGACGTTTGCCTCTGTATCAGAAAGCCTGATTGGAAAGGAGAAATTACAGTGGGTAACACAAGTTTTAATCTATTTGCAAATACTATAATATAAATCTTTATATCTAGACTAATTAGTGCAATTGGTCTATAGTATGTGGCTTCATATTTATCAGTTTAACTTTTGTGAATTAAAATGCTTTTGGCTCTAATTCATATAAAGGGTTAGAAATGTGAAATAAAATGTTTGATATCTGGTCATTAAAAAATTTGTAAAAATCATAAGCAAAATTGTCAGGTCCAGGTGCTTTACCACTTTTTAATGTATTTATAGCATCTTTAATTGTAACTGAATTGGATTTGGATAAGACTACCTGGTGATTTGAATTAATCTAGGGAAATGTAATATGGTCTAGGTATTTTTTTTAGTTAAGTTTAGTTATATTTATTAGTATTTCTAACAAAAAAAACTGATTATGTAAGAGGTGGTATGGCAAATTGCAATGTTAGCCTTGATTTTATGAATTTATGGGGGAGAATTTTGATCATTAATTTTGCTAATAATTTAGAAGGGAACTGAGCCCATTCATAATAATTAATATTTTGCTTTCATACAGACTTAGTTATGATAAGTAAAATGAGTTGTGTTTTCGGTTCTTTAATTTGAAGTTCTACGCTGTAGTCACAGTTTTACATTCAGCTATTTTCCAGAGATTTTATGTTGATTAGTAGAGCTTGTTCTTTCTGCTTCTGTACTCTTAACATTCAATGCTTTGCTAATATTCCTTGTAATTGAACTTAACACACTGTCCACAGTATGTCTAGTTTGTACTGGTAGGGAGTTTAGTTATATATTTGGATGAAACAATTATGAAGGGGTTGAGTTTATAAGTCTAAATTCAATTTTATTTGAATCCTAAAAATGGTTAAATATTGTACACGGATCATTAAGGAAGTTTATAACATATCTGAATAAATTGCATGATAGGAAGAAGTAATCAATTCTGACCCAGGATTTAGAAGACAGTGAACAAAAAGTAAAACTGAAATTCTAAGAGAAGGCAAATCTGAATGGGTCTGCAACTTCAAATTCAGTTTGTCTAATATCACCAGAGAAGCAATATCATTTTATATGTATGTTAAACAGATCTATCTTTAGCTGGATCAATTACCATGTTCCAATCACCTCCTGTGATAAAACAGCAGTCCTTAAACTTAGCTAGAACATTAAAGATATTTGCTATAAAGTCTAAATGTTTACTGCAGGGTGCAAAAAGATTAAATAAAATCTCCAGCTTGAGTAGAGAATTAAATTCACATTTGTATCACAATTTCACAGCAGAACTATAGCCTGAATTCAGTATGATTCCTGGAAAAGTATTTTTAATTAGAACAGCAACACCAGATTTGTGTGAATGTACCCCCTGTTAATTCTGAGTAAAGGATCCGTCCTTTGTGGAAAACAGATTTTCGATCATGTAATAAATGTGATTCTTAAATAAAAATAGTGGTAGTATTTGATTTATAAAATTAGTGAAGAAACAGCTTCCTTTTCTTGAGATTCTGGATACCTTTCAGGTTCCAGCTCTCAGCTGTAATATGCATATAAATAGCATCTGTCCAATAGATGCTGCCCAAAAGTAAACGATCTGAAAAGATAAATGACTACAGAAAGACAAAGTTAGAGTTACACAAGCATAAATGGATCAGGTTTTTCCAAGTACCTATAGGCCTAACTCTATCACACCTCACTGGAAAAGAAGTAATACAAGGAAAGCAATGGGAGACAGTTTTTATAGTAAACTAACTAAAACTATGGATAACCCTTAACACATTTAAAAGAACATACTTTAATCCTATAACTCTTGTTCTCGCTGATGTAATGAATTGCATCATATGCTTCCGACATTTAGACAGCTCATAACAGGAAAGATGAAACGGAATTAGTTAGGAAATGTACATATAAAAAAACTAACCATTAGATAACTTAGCTAAAATAATTCTTTATAAGTGTAGTAACTATAGAAGCTATAGTTACACTGTAAAGCAGCAAGTTAAAGATTAATACTGAAACATTAAGTGATTAAATAAGTATAATATCCATTAAGAAATGAGTCATCCAACAGCAGGAATTTGGCCTGTGATGCCAACTAACAGGTTAAATATCCAGAATACAGTTCCTGGTTGCTAGGAGACTGATCAATAGAAATAATCAAAAATAACAGCTTCTACTTGATGACTTGGCATCAACCACACTGATGACAAGCAGAATATAGGAAAATATTATACATTCATGTCACTCTGGTAAGAAACTGAATAGCTTTTAGAATATTGTTTTAAATTCAGAGTAGGAGTTTAGTTGATATTTGACATTTTTATAGCACAAGGATAACTTGGCAGGAAGTAGCATCTGGAATTTAATATTGTTTTAATAAGATAAAAACAAAGTGGTGAAATTTTTTGCCTAATTGTTGAGCACGGGAAGATCAAATGAAATGTTTTGTCCACGCCAAATAAACATCTCAGGTCTTTAAGATTATCTTTGTGTCCTGCCAGTTAAGTAGATACACATAAATCTGTCTTGCTGATCCATTTTGGGGATTTCCTTAGGGCTTGAAGAGCCCTTTCAATTATTACATTGCTGACATCATTATGGTTGTTTAGAAGTACAGCTAACACTTCCTTAATTACAAGAATAAGATCTGAGGTGTCTTGGCTTTCTAAAATAGCTCCAATAAGGAGATTGTTGTATCGACTTCTTGATTTCAGGTCCAGCAATTTGTCATGTAAGGATGAAAAGTCTTGTTTGAAGATCTACATATCTTTTTCCATATTTACTACTTTATCTTTGCAGACTGAGATGTAGTTTTTGAATAACTATTCTTTTTTAGAAGTAGCTTAATGTAGCATCAATTGTAGACAACTGGCTCAAGATATTGTCAATTGCAGATTGTATTGGTTGTACAGCACTCCATAGGAGGTTACTAGGCTAGCGTTCCTAGAGCCCTTACAAGCCTAGCCATGTTAATCCCAAGTTGCCCCATCTGTCCTTAAGTGAATATATTTTGCAGAGCTAATCTATGATCAACACCAACTCCTCCTGTCCATGAGGGACATGGGTGCCACCCCAGTGGTGAATTTGCGGTCTCCCATCCATTTGTCCAGGTTTTGCTTGAATAGGGTCAGTGAGGAACTCTGCTTCACATGAAATGGAAGTTTGTTCCAGAGGAGCGGCAGTCTCTGTGAGACATATTTGTCTCTTTAGCATGTTCTATTAATGCCACAGGCTAGGTTAAAATCCCTAGAGTGAGTGATTCTTGCGCCGTTAGATTTGTGTATGTGATGTATATCCATCAGGGCAGGGTCGGACACTGCCTTGCAAGTCAGGCACAAGTCTCCTCTCAGCAGCCTATATAGAGTACAGTGATATGGCTTTTAGTCTATGTACATCATGATTTGGAGGCCCTGTATGTTCTTGGTGAGGAACCTCTGTGGTCATTCCAGCTGCTGCAATTGTCAGTTGACAGACATGCAAAAGGGAGCAGTGCATGTAGTGCAAAGGCATTCTCAAGTTTTATCTTGATTTGAGACAACTTTCTATCGTCTTTAGTGTTACTTTTGTTGTGGTTTCTTTTTCAAGAGTTGTCATGGTTTAAATGTTTGTTTTTAGATGTCATTACATCCATAGAGTAGTTTTCTGTATGCATGTTTTAGGAAGGTATTTTTCTTGTGGATTAGTTGGATGAATATGCTTGGTAATTGCCCTTGATCAAAGTCTAAATTTACCAGTTCTCACTTTTGCTTCTGATAATGCTCTTAAAGTTGATTTATTGTTTTGTAGCCAAAACCATTGAGAGGTCTCAAAGGATTGTCACTCTTCATGCAGCAAGCTGCAGACAGTTAGGTGAGTTGTCAGCACTGAAAAGTGGCACATTAATACCTTATATTGAGAACAGTGAGGTATATGCTGCAGATATTCTTTGACAATTACATATCTTAGTAGCAGATGTTTAAAATATTGTGTTTCAAAGGAGGAGGATGGATGCATTAAAAGCATCTGGAGCTGTACTTGTCGCTCTGCTTATTCAACAGCAGCCATCTTGAATAAAGAACTTTCTTTTTTGCAGCTGTAGCCAGCCATCTTGGATACAGAACTTTCTTTTTTTCAGCTGTAGCCCCCCCCATAACTATTAAAACAGATTTTTATCCACCATAACAGACAAGCACCATAAGAATCATTCAATGTGACCTTAATAAAGAGGGTGGCAATATAACAGCTCTACAACGCCACTTACTTACAACCCATGGTACAACACAGAAAGGTTGTCTCTTAGAATAATGCAAGGAAAGTGAATAAATGTGAGGCAATATTAGTTGAAAATATACTGTGTTTCTAGGAAATGACAGTAGCCAAGATCCTGTTGGGGAGGGGTTGGGTGGGATAGAAACTTCAAATGAGACAGACTGATCATCTGATCTCACCATCTCATAATCATAGGAGGTTACTAGGCTAATGGCCCTCGGGCCCTTACAAGCATAGCCAAGAGTTTATCCCCAGAAAAGAAACCTCAGTCAGCACCTGTCACTCCTGTCAGTGTGGGACAAAGGTGGAACATCTGGGACAAATTTATGGTTTACCATCCACTCGTCAAGGTTGAGCTTGAAGAAGGTCAGCAAGGTACTCTGTTTGACGTATGGGAAGTCTATCCCAGAAACGGAACAGCCTCTGGGAGGCAAATCTGTCTCTCCAGCAGGTTTTGTTGAGGTTGCATATTAGATTTAGGCCTATCGAGTGGGTAATAAGCGAGGAGTTAGACTTTTGGATCTGGAGAATCTCTAGTAGGACAGAGTCCAATATTGCCTTGTAGGCAAGACACAGATCACCTCTGAGCAATCTGTATAATACCGAGTCAAGTGATAGTGATTTGAGCCTGTCCGCATAGGACAGGTGTTGGAGGCCATGGATTCTCTTTGTAAGGTATTTCTGTGGCCTTTCCAGTTGGTGCAGGTGTTTGGAGAGGTACATACCAAATGGGGCATTATACTCAATTATAGGTCTAATGAGGGAGGAGTACAGAGAAATAACAACCTCCTTTATTCTGGATGCAATCTCTTTACTTATGAGATGAACAAAGTAAAAGGCTTTTCTGACCACTGCCGCCACATGATGGTTGAATGTGAGATTGTTGTCAACCTGAGTACCCAGCTCTCTCACCACAGGTTGTGTGCTTAGGGGGTTGGCATTGATGTGGTAATCAGTAGGGGCCATGTTTTTGACGAATGGTATGATAATACCTTTTTTTTGTGCTTAACTTAAGGCCATGACTTTGGCACCAGTTATTTGTAGCTGTGAGACCCTCTTGCAGTATGTTAACATCATTTGAGGAGTCAATGGCAGCACCCAACTTACAGTCATCCACAAACTTGGTCAGCCACAGGCCCTTTTTGTCTTTGCCTGGATCTCTGAGAAGTGGATGGGGTCCCAGGACAGATCCCTAGGGAACACCACTAGTGACAGGTCTGCTGTTGGAGGTGGTGGCACCAATTTTGACCTTGTGGGACCTATCTGTGAGCCAGTTAGCCACACATCTGACGAGATAGGAATTTATGCCAAGTTGTGTTAGCTTTTTGATGATGCTGGGGGGGGGGGGTTGTGTCAAAGGCCTTGGCCAAGTCTCAAGGTAAGCTGCATGTACTGACTTTCCCTTATCCAAGGCCTGGATGACAGTCTCAAAGAAGTCAACCAAGTTAAATAGGCAAGATCTGCCCCTGATGAATCCGAATTGGGTGGCATTGAGTGTTTGGAGATTGCCTATGTCCTTGTTTGTGAGAGCCATAATAATACGCTCCATGCCTTTACAGATTAGACTTGTCAAGCTAATAGGGTGACAGTTTCCTGGGTCAGTAAGGGAACCACCTTTGTGCAAAGGGATGACAATGATGGTTCTCCACTCTGCTGGAATGAAGCCTGTAATTAGGCTGTGGTTGAAGTGTGCTCAATGGTGAAGCTAGTTCTTGCTGGAGATGGTTCAGAATACAACCTGTGATACTATCAGGTCCCATGGAAGCTATGTTCTTTGCCTTGAATAGGGTCTTTAACACTTGATCTACAGATATTTGAGGTATGGGACAAGTATTGGGGATGTTGACTGGGCCTTTGGGGGGCAATAAGGGGGTGAAGCTTGCAGGTTGGCTAAGTCGGCAGGATCAGTGTAAGTGGTACCATTAAGTACTAATTCAGAACAAACCTGGGCTTTGCCATGGAGGTTCCTAACATAACTGAAGAAGGACTTGTGGTTTCCCCTTTGTTTCGGAGGCTAGTTTCAACTCATAACTGGCTTTGGAGTTTTTCTCTAGTGATCTAATTTGCTTGTTGAGGTGGAGGAGGAAGTTTTTCCGATTTGGAATTTGTTCCTTTTTACTCTTGGAACCCAGTTTCTTCCTTCTGTTGTAAAGCCTGTTGAGAGAGGATGTCCACCAGACAGGTTTGTGTTTCCTTGAGGAGCAGGTTTTAGATCTTTCGGGTATGGTTGAGTCCATGCAGTTGTACAAGTGCTTGTATAGTGTACTGGCGTATTATTCAGCATAGTTGTCTGCATCCTCTGAGGGGGGGTGGTGGTGTGAAGCTGCTGATACCCTCCCTTAGGAGGTTGTAGTCAGCTTTTGAAAAGTTGTTTAGCCTGGTTATGGCTGGGGAGGGGATGGGTTGGATAGAAACTTCGAATGAGACAGACTGATCATCTGATCTTACCAGGGAAGACCATACTATGGGGGTGGTGCAGCGGTCGCCCATGTTGGTAAAAAACAAGTCTAATGTGTCATCTCCCCTTGTGGGGGATGAGACCAGCTGGTCTAGTGTGTTAAAGGTGATGAAGTCAAGGAATCGTGGGTGAGTGCATTAGTGCAGGAATAGTTTGCCCAGTTTATGGTGGGGTAGTTGAAGTCACCAAGGATCAGGGTATTAGGGGGTACCTTGATTTAGTCAAGCAGGTCCAGGTAGGAGGAGTAGGAGTCCTGAGACATGGGGGGGGGGGTCTATAGCTGGCTATAACTTGGATGGGTGTCTTGCCAACTGTCAGTTGCACCTGGAGTAATTCCAGTGCATCATGCTGGTAAACTAGTCTGGAGCTGTGCCTGTCTTTAATGAAGATAGAGACTACACCATCCTTAGTCTTTCTGACCTCATTTTGAGGTCAGAATGTGTGGAATGAGGTTTAGCCTGGTAAGGCATGGGTGCTCTCCGCAGCCTTGAACCAAGTTTCCATGACTGCACAAACATCAGCATCTTCCAGTGTGAAGGGAGCCATTGAGCAGCATGACCTTCAATTTGCTTTTTGACAGATCTTTTATGTTGGAAGATTTGTCTTTGGGACATAGCCTAAAAAAGGCACAATGGGAAAGGCAAGAGCCTTGGCCAAGATCCGGAACCCAGGGGTGACAGGTGGAGGCCATCTCTGGCAAAGCATCGAGGCCTGTCAACCCAGGCATACTGATACTGGATCCCCTTGGAAAGACACTAGAAACTAAACCAATTGTTGAAGTCAATCATTTTTTGTTGGTACTGTGGTATCATTCTTGGTGAAGGTAGGATGCTGCTTAAAGCTAGCGTCATAACTGCCTGGAGCACATACTCTGAGAGCTCAATCATGTCTTTCTTTTTATAGTTTAGGGAGGTACGTCTCAATTCATTCAAACCAACATGGACAATGACAGAGACATACTTGTACCTGTTGTGGAGAGACTTAAATGCATGCGTGATGTGGCAGATTCTAGCGCCTGACAAACAGCTGACCGTGACCTTCTCCTTGTTGTGCCTGGTGAGGAGGACATCAGTGTGTCTCACTACTGACTCGCCAATGACTAGTATATGTTTAGTTTATTGTTATGCCTAATGGGCTGTGTTTGTGAGCTACTGGTGTGTTGACTACTGTATGTGATGTGATTGGTGTTGTGTGGAATGTTTGTGAGTGTGTTTTGGATGTCTCTGTTGTTTAGGTAAGTTTTTGTTGAGGACCCTTGCATAGGTAGATGTGTGACTGTGATGTGGGTGGTGTGGTGCTTGTACTGGCAATCTCCTCTTTGTCAGGAGTACTGACTGTGGTGTGAGAGAGCATGGATTCCAGCTTACTGATGTAGATGCATCTCTCGCAAGTAGAAGAATCATGTGCTAAGAGAAGGGAAGTGTCTGTGAACATGAGGCATTTGTTACATTGTCTCAGTAAGCCCATGTCGATCAGGCTGGCAGGGGAAACTAATGGGAACTGTCTAGACATAATGCTCTGAATACTTGGCGGACTTATGGAGAGCAGGGTTTGATAAAGGTTTGTCCACAAAAACCCTAAATCTAAAATAGCTGGCCTGAAGCACAAGTGCTAAAACTAAAACTAAGATGCTTAAGACAGCAGGTAAATTTAATCAGGCTACCAACAAGCAGTAATAAGTGCAGAATATTAGCATTTGAACACCTAAGAGCACACAGAACAGCAAACTAAGATAATAAAGAAGGTAGAAGACAGTTACAGTAAGAGCAGCTGAATAAAGTATAAATAGTTTTTTTTTATTTAGTAAAGAGGGAGGGAACATAGCAAGATTAAGAGAATACAGGGGTTGTCTTTCCCAAATGCTCTCTCTATACACAGTGGATAGAGCTGAAGAGATGGGACTGGTAGGATTGTCTGAAATCAAAATATGATCTCACTGTACTCAGTTGAGTGAACAAATGAGATGGGCCCCGGAGGAGTGTCCCAACACAAATTTACAGCAGGGTCAGACAATCCCAAAACCACCAAGATTAACACCACAACAAGAACAGGGAGGGTGCGAAACAAACTGCAGAGAGACAGAATGACCACACAATATTCAATTAATATTCAATAAAACAAACAAAATGCACTACTATCTGAAACAATGTAAGTGCAGAAAAAACTGCACTTAAAATCAGCATGTCCATCCAGTTGAATGCAGGTAAGTTGCAGCCAGCCAAACAGCTAAGATATTGAGCAGAAATAAATACACAGAGATGTGACTAACACTTATAAGGCAAAGAGAAACCGCCTAGGCTAAGAGTTAAACACAGAACTTCAAAGAAGTGAAACAACCCCCAATGAAACCAGGTGGCTACATTTCTAGCAAGCTAGCTGCAGAGAGAAAGAGAAACCACAATATTCAATTAATATTCAATGAAACAAATAAAATGCAGCAATATCTGAAACAATGCAAGTGCAGAAAAAAAGTGTACTTAAATCAGCTTGTACGTCCAGTTGATTGCAGGTAGATCGCAGCCAGCCAAACGGCTCAGATATTGAGCTGAAATACACACATCTACTCCATGCTATCACCTATCTAAACAAGTTAAACAAGCAGTAAACCACCTCAAAATCTACGCCATAGTCATATGTATCTTCATCCGTAACAAGCAAGACACCACTTTAAGAAAATGGGGTTCATGGCATGAACGAAAACCAAGTAAACAGGAAAGAATTATTTATCAACTGCTATGGCAAGTATGTCACACAACTGTAGCATAAAGAAAACTTTTTTTAACCTTTATAATCTGTAAGTAGAATTCCAAGCTACATGTTACAAATGGGGGTGGAGGTCTCCAAGAACATATCCTTAAATGACTGCTACAGAAATACCTCTTGCTCTGGACTGGCAATCA